>NC_056729.1:444387087-444687087 GCF_019279795.1 Protopterus annectens | reverse complement strand
AAAGCACAGTTTAAAACATACCTTCTGTTTCCTGCCAAGCTTAAAATCTTCCTTCCTGATGGTCCTAAAATTTTCGATGACTTAGACTCTGCTTTACTGTTTATCAAAAAAAATAAGATTTTGGAAAAATAGAAGAAATGGAATGGGCTAGTCCTTCGTTAAAGAGACTGGCAACTGAAACTTCGTGGAAGACTTCAGAGAAGAAGAAGAGACTAAAAAACAAATGATTTGTACTATGTTTTTTTTTTTTTTCTCATCATTTTATTTTATTATTAATCTTTTTAAATATAGTTCCTGCATTTCCAAGAAGCAACAAATATTTTGAAAAAGATTTAATCAAAGTTATTCTCTGTGTGCAAAGAAATGTTTTGTTTCATAACTAGTCAAAATATCTGGAAATTTAATGGCAAGCTGTGATTTAACTTGTTTCTCTTTCTGAAGAGGAAAAATAAGGTCAGTAATTTGATACATTTTTTTTCCTTTATATTTTTCTTCTTTTCTTTGTTTAAACAATGACATTCTATTTAGATTATGTAGTGGGTAAAGGGTGGGGGAGGGCAGGGAGAGAAGAGTAATGAAAATATGATTAATAGAATAATAACATATTTATTCCTTGTAAAAAGTTTATATGTTCTTCAAATGCTATTCCTAATTATACTTTCTTGATTACACTGCTTATGCTTGTTTGTAAATAATCTGTCATGCTTTAACTAATAATAATTAGAACTAAATAATAGTAAATAATATGTTTTATTTTTAACTCTATTAATATAAACAGTAAGTAATATTCTATTGTATATACTTCTTATAGCTTTCTCTTACATTTTTTTATTTCTGCCTTACACCCTTTTACTTTCTACTCTCTTTTCTTTTCTTTATTAATATATAGAAATGCTTTTGATCATATAGACACAGTAAATAATAAGATTTGCATAGGAGTTGAGTTGGGACAAAAATGTTGAGTTTTGTTACTTATTAATAATTTTGGGCTTGATTTCACTTACATAGAGTCTGTAATAACCTGTAGAATGCATTGTGAAGGTTTTGTCATGTTTAGATGCATTACACTGCTAAATGAATGTTTGTCACTAGATTTTAATAAGTTTCCCGCCAAAATGTTGAGAGACAATCTGGGATGTGGGCTGTCTCATGCACAGTGTCCATAAGCTACTTCAAAAGCTTCAACTCTCAGAATTCTCACAGAGAAGCTGAAAGCAGCTAGTCTCACCTTTGTCCTAGATATCACACTGACACATCACAGATACAGGAATGACACTACCTAATTACACTTTCTTGATTACACTGCTTAAGCTTGTTTGTAAATAATCTGTCATGCTTTAACTAATAATAATTAGAACTAAATAATAGTAAATAATGTTTTATTTTTAACTCTATTAATATAAACAGTAAGTAATATTCTATTGTATATACTTCTTATAGCTTTCTCTTACATTTTTTTTTATTTCTGCCTTACACCCTTTTACTTTCTACTCTCTTTTTCTTTTCTTTGTTAATATATAGAAATACTTTTGATCATATAGACACAGTAAATAAGAAGTTATGTACCTACCATAACGTTCCATGTTAGTTGTCTTCTCTCGCCTTCTTTCTTGCTTGATGGGTTCGGAGCCGATCCTCGGCTCCGACTCGGCACTTGCTAAGCTCGAGAGTCACTTTTACCAGCTCGAGGCAGCCCCATATCCCATGATGCAAGGCGGTAAGTACCCAGATCTCGTTTGATGACAAAGGGCAATAGCACCAAGCATAAACACTTCCCAAAGGAAGAAAGAAAGCCTACAGGATGGAAGAAGGACCAGCTATGAATGGTCTTCAGCATAATAATTCCTTGTAGAAAAAGGTCTGTCCAGGCCTGGGGGAAGGAGGGAGGGTCGCAAGAAAGAAGAGAAGACAACTAACATGGAACGCTATGGTAGGTACATAACTTCTTAATGTTAAGTTGTCAATCTCGCCTTCATTCTTGCTTGATGGGACCGCGTCCTAGCACCTCTATCCTGGGTGGCTCAATGGAACAGACTCTTGAGGACTGTAGAGCCAAAACTGGCTCTGTCCCTGGAGGCCAAGTCTAATTTGTAATGGGAAACAAAAGTATGAGGAGTGGCCCAAGTGGCCGCTGCACAAATAGTGTCTAAAGGAAGTCTAGCTTGAAAGGCTGTAGAAGTAGCTAAGCTCCTAGTTGAATGTGCTTTAGGTTTTGAGCACAGCTGTTTTCCCCTGAGCAGATAAATTTCAGAGATGACAGAAGAAAGCCATCTAGATAAGGTCACTTTAGAGACAGGAAGGCCTTTCTTGTTATCCGCATAGGAAACAAAGAGTTGATCGGATTTCCTAAATTGTTTAGTTCTGTCCAAATAATATCTGAGTTGGCGGTGGACATCAAGATAATGTAGTTTTGTTCGATCTGTTTGAATAGTTTGGAAAAATATAGGAGATCAATGGATTGATTCAAATTAGTCTTTGAGGCGACCTTAGGCAAAAAGGTCGGATTAGTTCTCAATGATACTCTGTCTTTGTGAAAGACCAAATAGGGGGGTCGAACCGATAGAGCATGAAGTTCAGACACCCTCCTGGCCGATGTAATAGCTACTAGGAATAATGTTTTCCAAGAAAGAAATTTTAGGAGCAAGAAACAGCTGGCTCAAGGGGAAGAATCAAGGATGTCAGCACTAAGTTTAGATCAGATTGAGGAGGAGGATTCCTGATTGGAGGCTTTAGCAGGAAAATTCCTTTCAAGAAGGCTCTACAAAGCCTATGGGACATAATATTGTGATCTGCGATCCCGACATGAAAGTTCGAGATAGCAGCCAATTGAACTCTAACTGTGGAAGAAGAGGAGCCTGCATGAAAAATCTCCGCTAAGAAGTCCAAAACTGCCTGAACTGGGGCAGTGAAGGGATCAATATTCTTGGCTTTAGCCCAATAAGAGAAACGCTTCCATTTGCTTGTATAAATCCTCCTGGTAGAGGATTTTAACGAAGCTACTATGATGTCTCTAACAGGGTTAGAGATCAAAGGAAGCCTGGCTAAGGAAGGAAGTGGAGCAACCATGCTGTGAGGTTGAGAGAAGGGATAGACCGGTGCAGCTGACCGGATTGGTGAATCAGAAGATCTGGCACTGGGTCCAGATGCCACGGCTGCACCAAAAGGTGACGATGGAGGAACGGAAACCAAATTTGTCGAGGCCAATAAGGAGCAATGAGAATCATTTTGGCTCTCAAAACGGTTGCTTTCTGGAAAACTTGAGGGATCAGGGGAAAAGGAGGAAAGGCATAAAGAAGTCCCTGGGGCCAATCCTGGGTCAGAGCGTCTCTGGGGGGATGGCCTGACAGAGGGAAGAGAGAGAAGAAGTCTGGGCATTTGCTGTTTTGGGGAGTAGCAAAAAGATCGCAACATGGGCGACCCCATTCCGGAAAAATCTCCTCCACTATAGATTGCTTGAGAGACCACTCGTGAGGCATGAGAATAGCTCTGCTCAATCTGTCCGCTAAAATGTTGGTTTTCCCAGGGATGTGCATTGCAACCAGAAACTGATGAGAGGAGATCGCCCATTGCCAAAGTCTGAGCACTTCTCGACACAAGGGGTAGGACTTGGTTCCGCCCTGTTTTTTGATATACCAAACTACAGACATGTTGTCTGTGTGGACTGCAATTGTCCCTACAGGAAGAAAGTCGTTGAGGGCTTGCAACGTTAAAAGCACTGCTCTCATCTCTAGGACATTTATGTGCAGGTGGTACTCGAACGGTTGCCACGTCCCATGAACCATCCTGCCCTAATAATGACCCCCCCACCCGATCAGGGAGGCATCCGTGGTGACAGCGGCTACCGGGGATGGGGGTACAAAGTGTCTGCCTTGGTGAATCTGGGGAGAAGTGATCCACCAAGCAAGATGATTTTTGCAAATCTGTGTCACCAGAATTTGGTGACGCATTGGAAGTTGTTGGTAAGACCACTGAGTGAACAACATCCACTGTGGAAGGCGCATGTAGAAGCGAGCCAGGAAGAAGAGTAATGGCGCAGCCATGAGGCCTAATACCTTTAGAACCATTCTGGCCTGTACTTTCTTGTTGGCTAGAATGATCCTGACGTGAGTTTGAATGTCTGAAACTCTTTGATCTGTAAGGGTAGCTGACATCCGAACAGTGTTTAAGTTTGCCTATGAAAGTAATAGACTGGCAGGGCGATAAGGTTGACTTTTCGAAGTTGATCGAGATGCCCAAATGAGAACAAAGATTTATTGTGTAATCCCTGGCTTGAACAAGCTGATGCCTGGTGGTGGCTGAAAGGAGCCAGTCGTCGAGATACGGAAACACCTGGAATCCTTGACGTCTCAGGTGAGCCGTGACCACTGCCATGCATTTGGTGAACACTCTGGGGCTGTAGTGAGACCAAAGGGCAGGGCTCTGAACTGGAAATGACTGGACCCCAGCCGAAAGCGGAGAAATCTCCTGGGCGTCTGTGAATTTTATGTGATAGTACGCATCCTGAAGATCTATTGAGCACATCCAGTTGTCCTTCTGCAAGAAGGGCAGAATCGACTGAAGAGTGACCATTCGAATCTTGTCTTCCTCACAGACTTGTTGAGTCTGCTGAGATCCAATATTGGTCTCCAGTCTCCCGTCTTTTGGGGACCAAAAGAACCTTGAGTAGATTCCGGGCTCTGAATGGTCTGTTGTAAGTGGCTGAATGGCTCTTTTTGCAGTAGTTTTGAGACTTCTAACTCTGCAATTTCCTTAGACCGGTGGTACGTCTGGAAGGGAATTTGAGGGATAGAAAGGACTTTCCTCGAAAGGAATTTTGTAACCCTCGGATATGATCGACTGTACCCATCTGTCTTGAGTGAGAGAACGCCAGGCTTCTGGGTACAGCGATAGTCTTCCCCCGACTGCCTCCAAGGAGGGACAGCCGGGCAACATCTCAGGGATGCTGAAAGGGCTTGTCAGAGAGAGACTCTCTGTTTCTCTGGTTTTGTGGACCCCCTCTGCCTCTAGAGCGTCTGTTGTTGTTACCCCCTCTGCCTCTAGGGGTAAACTGACCACGTGAATCCGGCGTGACTCCTTGGGATTTGCGGAACCACATTTTGCCACTCTTCTGTCCTTTGGGATAAGGTCTAGAAGGGGTGGAAAAACGGACTCCAACGGCAGAAAGAGTTTTGCCATCCTGCTCACACCTGGTCAACGTTTCCTTCACTTGAGGGCCAAACAAAGCTGAACCATCAAAGGGAGAGTTTGTGAAGGACGCCTTAAAGGGATCTGCAAAATTACATAGCCGCATCCAGGCTTGGCGTCTAAGAGCCACACGTGTACCTGCGGCTACTCTCCATCAGCAGCATATGATATCAGCCGCATGGAGGAGTTTGCAATGGAGTTAAGGGTTCCTAGCTGCGAAGCAATTTTTCCTGAGCCCCTGCAGCTGTAGGATCCTGCACAACTTCACCTAGCTCCTTAAGAATATCCCTTTGGAGTCTGGTGAAGTGACATAGGTAATTCAGCGACGATAGCAAAGGTCGCTGAAGAAAACATCCGCTTACCATATCTATCCATGGTCCTAGAGTCCTTATTAGGAGGATGGACAGGTGCGAAAGGATCTGCAAGTTCCTTCTTTGTGGCAGCCGCCACCACCATGGCATCAGCGGGGACACCTTTGTAAGGAATTGCTTGTCCGACGGGCAGTAATAAATTTAGAAGGCCTCCTAGGGACCGGCTCTACAGAGTCAGGAGCAGCCCACGCCTTCGAGCAATAACCTGCATAAGGGGTCGAAGGCGGAGACACCCAGGAGGTGGAGGGCCGAGATCCAAACGCCCAGGTATACTGACTCATCCTCAGAGGGATTATTGGTGGGCCAGTTTCCCCTCTGTCTAAGGAGTTCTAGGATGTCTGAGAAGGAGACATCCTCAGAGGGGGATCTTGGGGATCCCTCTGACTCATCTAAGTCAGTATCAGAAGTGATAGACTCGGGGGAGTCTACGTGTTTCCTCTTACATGTCCTCTTCTGCGGAGGATCTCCCGACAAATCAGGAGAATCCTCGGAAGAGGGGGATATTCCCAGTGAGGAAACCTGAGGCGGAGGATCTCTGGGTCCTGGAGCAAGAGAAGTGGCAGAGATGTTAACAGGCACCATAGAGGGAGGAGCTAAGGGAACAGACTGCTGGCTGAGACCAGTGGCCAGCACACTCTTCATCACCTCGGCTCCTCCCAGGAAGGTCCGAGAGAACCCGCTCGAAGAACTAGGAACTCCAGGACCCACCGAAAGGAAGGCTCGAGGCAGATGTCGGAGCCGAGCTCACCAGGCCGAGGCTCCAAGGGAAGAGCGGGTTCGGACAAGGGTCCGATGCCACTCACCCCTCGGAGGAGACCAGGGAAGCCCGCCACCGAATCCCTCTAAGGAAGGTCTCAAAGAGGAGATAAGAGTAGAGGCTGAAGGAGCAGAAGGGGTATCTGTCCCTCAGCCATAGCAGAAACCATTCGAAGACTCCAACTCCAAACTCTGGGGTAGAGTCGAAGGAGGAACTGCAATGGGGTGTGGACTAATAGTCGTCTGCTGAGCCGGACTATGTAGCATTTGGGCCAGTGCCTGTGACTTTAGTAATCTATTGACCACTCTCCAAATCATGGTCAGAAAGCCTGGATGACCTTGAAGATCGGCTCCGATGGCTCCGCCCGAGAGGAGAGGCAAAGCCGGAGCCGAAAGTATCGGCTCCAAGGAAGGGGACCTAGACCTCTTCCTCGAAGGAACCATCGGAGCCGATGAAACCACAGAAACTGTCGGAGCCGACAACTTATCGGCACCAACAGGTAGCGATGCATCGGCTCCAGCCGGAGCCGATACTGCCATAAAGTAAGGGTGTCGGAGCCGATCGGAGCCGACACCGATGCCTGGGCCACATGGTGGTCGGAACCGATCGAGCCGACACGAAGTGGTCGAACCAGAGTCGGCACCGATAGCCATCAGTGCGAAGGTTTAGGTAACCAGAATCAGCTCCAGCCGAGCCGATCTCGACTCTGAATGAGTCGGGCCGAGGCCACAGGCTTGGACACAGAAGCCTGGGCCTTGGAAGACTTAGAAGTCTTAGATGGGGCCGACTTAGCGGAGAGCCCTCCGGCTTAAGAAGGCCCCTCAAAATCAATTTATTTCTTCTTTCCTGCAGGACTCTCTGGCTAAAAGAATGACATATAGCACAGGAGTCCTGCAGGTGAAGAAGCCCCAGGCAGTAAAGGCAAGAAGTGTGACCGTCTGTCAGAGACATCTTCTGACAGCACGAGTCACACTTCTTAAAGCCTGAGACCCTTTCTTTAGACATGGTGAACAAAACACACACACAACACCAGTCCAAGAAATTAAATTAAATATATCAAAGAGTATCAATAACAAACACACACACACACACACACACACACACACACACACACACACACACCCTAACAGGGGGGGATGGGATGGGTGAAAGTCTGACTGAAAGTTATGAGGAGACAGGGAAATTTTCTGTCAGAAAGGGACTAAAACTAAGTTAAAACTAATAATTTTAAGTTTTTTTAAGAAAGGGGCTAAAATAGTAAAGTAACAATTCACTTACCAGGAGCTGGTAAAAGGAGGACCTCATCAGCGAAGCGGCAAACGAGATCTGGGTACTTACCGCCTTGCATCATGGGATATGGGGCTGCCTCGTGCTGGTAAAAGTGACTCTCGAGCTTAGCAAGTGCCGAGGGCCGAGGATCGGCTCCGAACCCATCAAGCAAGAATGAAGGCGAGATTGACAACTTAACATTAATAAGATTCGCATAGGAGTTGAGTTGGGACAAAAATGTTGAGTTTTGTTACTTATTAATAATTTTGGGCTTGATTTCACCTACATAGAGTCTGTAATAACCTGTAGAATGTATTGTGAAGGTTTTGTCATGTTTAGATGCATTTACACTGCTAAATGAATGTTTGTCACTAGTTTTTAATAAGTTTCCTGCTAAAATGTTAAGAGAGACAATCTGGGATGTGGGCTGTCTCATGCACAGTGTCCATGAGCTACTTCAAAAGCTTCAACTCTCAGAATTCTCACAGAGAAGCTGAAAGCAGCTGGTCTCACCTTTGACCTAGATATCACACTGACACATCACAGATACAGGAAGAACAGATTAATAATATGTGTTAAAAACCTATGTCCCAAACATATACATTACTATAACTCATTTAATTCATCTGATTGACAAGCATAAATAATTTTATAATTCTATACTGGAAGAAATTGTCATGTGATATATTTTAAAGCAGTAGTATAGCATGTTTGTAAAATCTGGTTACTAAAATGTGTTTACTGTGCATTATTTTGTATAAAGCAGACAGATTTATTGAAGGGACAGCAATGCAAGATGGTGCTCAGTAAAGATACAACTCAGTGAGATCAGATATATATATATATATATATATATGTATGTGTGTGCGTGTGTGTGTGTGTGTGTGTGTGTGTATGTGTGTGTGTGTTTGTGTATATGTGTGTGTGTGTGTGTTTGTGTGTATGTGCGTGTGCATGTGTGTGTGTATGTGCGTGTGTGTGTATGTGTGTGTGTATGCATGTGTATATATATATATATATATATATATATATATATGTATATGTGTATGTGTGTGTATGTGTGTATGTATGTATATATATATATATATATATATATATATATATATATATATATATATATATATATAATCTAAATAACCGAACTAAACCTAAACTGAAGAAACTTACTAATGAAAAATAAAAAACTTCTGTGGATAGGAAGAAAAGTCACACTGAGTCCGAACTGTAGTTTATTCGTCCTTTTATTGGTATAAAGAACTTCATCAGAACTATTTACAAATGTGCAAGACTTGTGCTTAAATACTTTTTCTACATGTAAAATACTGCAGATATATTTTGGCCAATGACTGCTCTTAGGGTAAAAGTGTTGACACTTTTTAAAAGAAGCATTAGTATAACAGAGAGGCAGTAATTAGTATGCATGGGTTTTGTCACACTGCAGATACTTATTAAACAATGACAGCTTCCTGGATTTAGAATGACTCACTCCTGAAACTTGAGCTGCTGCAGCTGAATTTACAGTATCTAATGGTGTGTCTCTGTGAGGTAGTTACACTAGCCATCTCAGAGCACACTTTACATTTAAGTTTTCATTGAGACCTGGGGTGGTCTCTGCATTTAATAGTAGTTGCCAGCGTAATTCTTTGAGTTCCAACAATGTTTCACATATAGATATATATATATATATATATATATATATATATATATGTATATGTGTATATGTGTGTGTATGTGTGTATGTATGTATATATATATATATATATATATATATATGTGTGTGTGTGTGTGTGTGTGTATGTGTGTATATGTAGATATGTATATAAATGTTTCTGAGAATCTGCTTAACTATGAAGTATGATTTATAACAAATTCTATGAATACAATATTTTATTCTATTGGCAATAATGAGTTTGAGTAAATGCTCATATACAAGCAATTCAATGTTTTTTTTGGAAGCTGTTAACTGTATTTACATGACAGAAAATAGATGCATCCTAATATATGTAATGTCTGAATCATATTAGCCAAAGTTTTTGATTTAAATGAATGTTAGAACTTATTTTTCTTTCCTCTTGATTTCTAACATAAAGATTATTTGAATGCTATTTGAATACAAGTGTTTTATATTACATGGATGTATATAGTAGTATGAACAGTTTAAAAAAAAAAAAAAAAAAGGTTTATTTTAGTTTATATGATGCTGTTTTACCAAATGTGTAGTCTTGTCTTGCTAGATAATTGAATTGAAAACTGTTAACTTCAGTTAAATATAACTAGTATTAAATTGATAAGGTGGTAGCTGACGTACTGCTGCTTAGGGTAGGGATTAACTTGAGTGGTAAATACTACTCTAAGTTGGAGTTTATAACTCCAGGCTGGATGCAAGGTTTAATCCTTACATTATTTTCACTTGTTCATTGTTATTTGTATATAGTTTTGACATCCACAATATATTTTGTACATTCATTGTCACTACAAACAAAATTGAATCCTATCTGAAATCCCATAAGAGATTCAATAAATACAGCTATATTTAAAGGTACACCTAAAGGAGGAGATGTAACATTACTTATCGTGTTATTTGTTATTTTGATCATAAGATTCTTAAGTTTTAAAAATGCCAAATGACATCTTTAAAAGGAATTTCTTTAAACATTAATGGATTGAATAATCCATGTAAAAGGGCAAGCCTAATAAGATACATTAATTTACATAAGGCCAACTTAGTCTTCCTACAAGAAACCCATCTCTTGAAAAAGATATTGATAAACTAGCCACAAACAAATATACAGTATTGGTTAGTTCAGAGCACACTCAGAAAAAAAGAGGAGTGGCTATTTTATGGAATAAAAGTATGCCCATTCCTAAAACCATTAAGTCTTATCAGGATGACAAAGGAAAGTTTTGTATGGTTACAATACAAATTAATGGGAAGACTTACACTTTAATTAATGTATATTGGATACCTGGAATTGGTATTAATACAGTGAAACATCATCTTGATAAGATCATATCATTCTCTATAGGAGATATTATTTTAGCTGGTGACTTTAATTGTATACTACATGAAAGTGATACTACCACTATAGGAAAGAGAAGAATTACATCTAATGCAAAACATTTAAAGGATTTTGCTAATTCTTATCATTTGAATGATATTAATAATCAGATAGATTCAAAATCATTACCATACACCTTTTTTCTAACAGATACAAAACTTATTCAAAAATAGATAGGGTCTTTATTTCTAACCAGATGGTAACAGATTTAATTAATTCCAAAATCATTTCATGTCCTATATCTGATCATAATTCAATTGTTTTTGAATTCATGATAAAAAATACTCAATGTTCAGATCAAAAGGATACCAGCATACTTAACTCAACTAAAAGACTATAAAGAATATATACTTTCAGAAGTAAAACATTTTTTAGACATAAATAACACTCCTGAAGTCTCCATTGTTTATGTTTGGGATGCCTTAAAAACATATCTATATGGGCAAAGTATCAGATAGTATAATAATAAAAGGAAATCTTGGGATAAGGAATTGTTAGATATTCAAAGTAAATTAGACTCTTATAAACATAATAATAAAGAAAATATTATGGACAAGAAAGTTATTGAAGAAATAAACAAACTAAATGAGAAATACAAAGAAATTTTAACTCATAAAGTTAAAATAACTTTAGAGAAATACAAGTTTTTGTCTTATTCAATAAGCCCCAAATACTTACATAGACTTAAAAATAAAACAAAAAGGTTAAATAAACAAAATCATATCAAAGAAATCTTTTCTCTAAGGAAAAAGAAGAATGTTTCTAGTATACCAGAAATACTAGATGAATTTAGAAATCACTTTCACAAAATTAACCATAATAATATTAACATGCAACCTAAAGATAAAATAAAGGAGTTTATAACCACAAATATGAATAAAAAGCTTAATAAACAACATATTAAACTATTGGACAAGAGTATTTCATATACAGAAGTTATTGCACAAATAAATAAACTTAAATCAAACAAAGCACCGGGTAAGGATGGTATTATACCAGAGATATATAAAATCCTTTCTAAAATACATATTCATTAATACATAAGGTTTTTATTTTGGCCCAAACTGAGTTAATAACCCCCCCCCCATCTTGGCAATATACATTTATTTCACCAAATTTAAAACCTAATAAATTTCCAACTAGATGTTCTTCATATCGGCCCATCTCATTACTTAATGTTGATTATAAAATGTTTATGAATATCTTTGCTGATAGATTGAAGACAATCATTCCCGGCATTATAGATATAGATCAGACAGGCTTCATTGTAAATAGAAATACTTTTGATAATATAAGAAGAACTTTAACATTAATAGATTTTGCAAATAGGAAAAGAAAGATTTAACACTTATTAGTCTTGATATAAGTTCAGCATTTGATTCAGTAAGTTGGGACTATCTGTTTACCTTAATGAAGTGCACAAACTTCTCGGATGCATTTGTAAATCTAATTGAACATTTATACAAAGGAACGTTGGCTTATATTAAGGTAGGAACATATGTTTCACAAAAAATACCCATTCTTAAAGGTACAAAACAAGGATGTCCACTTTCTCCACTATTATTCACTTTAGTAATGGAGCCTTGGGCTAATTTGATCAGAAACAGTACTGACATAGAGGGTTTTGAAATAGATGAAAATACAACATCCAAAATTCAACTTTTGCAGATGATGTTCTAATTACATCAGCAGGATCTAATTCTTCTATACAGTCTCTATTTGATAACATGATGAATTTTAAAAGTATTTCTGGTTTAATATTCAATGAAGAAAAACTAAAATACTACCTATATATACACGAAAAATATTCTCATTAGTGATTTTACTAAATATGTACCCAATTCAGGTCAGATAACTTATTTAGGTATAATACTATCTAAAGATATTAAATCTATTATATATAATAATTATAATACCTGTTTTCTTAATATACAAAATCTTTTTAATACCTGGAATAATATGTTTTTACTATGGAGGAGAGACTTACAATTATTAAAATGATAATATTCCCCAAGATTTTATACTTAATACAATCAATAATACTTCCACCTACAAAAATAATTATCAAGAAACTGAACACACTAATGTTAAATTTCTTATGGGCACCTAATAGACCTAGGATTGCATTAAAGAAACATACTAATAGCTGGTCTCAAGGGGTATTTCTTTTCCAGACTTTAATTTATATACTATCTCTTCTATTGTAAAAGTTATTACTTTATTAATAGATCAGTCATATGTCACAAAATGGAAAGATTATTGGGAGCTAATTAGTATACACTTCATGAAAATCTCCTTAACACATAAAAATATGATTGTAAATAACTCCATGTTATGGTTACTAAAGGAATTTTGTACTTCACCTATTACACCTAAACATATGGTTTGTTACCCATTAAATATTATTATTAGTTATCGTAACATTATATTCATGCACCCTAAGTATAGGGAATGGAATTTTATTGTATTTCCTATAATGTATACTCAGGGTATGCTTTTGTCATCTACTTCTGAAGGAACTCATTTAGCTATAGATAATGATCTAAAGTACTGGTATCAGTTGATATCTGATAATAAAGTTAAAAATCTAGATTTCTTAAAACAAGAATTTGATCTAAGAGAAACTTGCTGGTTAGAGGTTCAGACCTTTAGACAACATCTCATTAATAAAATAGATTTAATGTCTATAACTGTTAAAGAATCTATTCCAACACTGATTGATTACTTGATATTAAATTTACAACATAAAGTTTCTGATAAAGGTAAACTTTCATACATACATAAAGTTATCAGACTAAACTTTTTACAGTGTAGATTCATACTGGAATTATTTCACTTCTATTAATGGGGACCCACCAAATCAACAAGATAAACAATATATATTGGAATCTGCTTATAGAACTACGTCTTCCATTGTCTGGAGACTTTATACATGGAAATTTTACATAGATCTTTTATACACCTTTGATGATGAATAAAATAAATAATAAAGATAATCTATGTAAGAAATGTAATGTAGAAATTAATGCTGACTGGGCTCATATGTTTTATGACTGTATAAAATTGAAAGAATACTGGAAGTCAATTAATTAATTTTTGCAGGCTCTTTTTACAGATGATTTCATTATTTCTAAATCTCTTATATTATTCAACACACCTGTACCTCAAAGTGTTAAAAAGGTTAAGCTTCCCTTGTTATGGTCTATTCTAGCAGTGGCTAGGAAAATAATAACTAGAAATTGGATTTCAGATACACCTCCTTCGTTCAATGAATTTAAAAATGTTATGAATATAGTGTGCCATATGGAAATAAACACAATTAGGACTAGAACAAATAGAAAAACATCTTATTTTATTGTATGGGATAATTTACAAAATTTGTTAAAAAATTTTTAATTTCAATAGCATGGTATTTTAGTTTAATTAATTGATCTGATTGTAGTGGATGTCTTTGTAAATACTTTAGTTGTTTTGTTGAATATTATAATAATACCTATTTTTAATTACTTGTATAAAATTGTTATGATATTTCTCTTATATGTTAAAACAATAAACCTGTTTTGAAAAAAAAGAACTACTCAGGTAGTGCAGTAGATCCATGGACCAGAGCATTTGCCCTCACATATCCATTCTGACTTCTGGTTGGCATTGGTGGGATTCAACTCTCCTCACTGTTAGGTCAGGTACCATATTTGTTTGGCAATGGTGGGATTCATATCCCTAGACTGGCAGAATGATCTCCACATTTGGCTGGAAGTGGTGGAATTCAAATATAATCAGTGCCATCACAGTCACGGCACCCTAAAGCATACAAGTTTTATGCATATCTTCCTTGTAGGAAATTACTGTCTGAAAAAGTACTTTTTATGAGAAAAAGTTTTCAGAACTTGTGCTTTCCTTTTAAAAGTTGGGTAATAAATCAAATCGGATTATAAGACTTTGTGGCAGATATTTCTTGACATTTTTAGTTGGTTACAGATAGGCACACATACCCACAGACTGCATTTACCACTGCCTTTGTAGTCCAGGTCACAGCTAAAAAGCATCCACAAAGGATCATTTCAGTTGTTTGGTTTGTGACAATGTGAGGTATTGCCAGCTATGCCAGAAGAAGCAGGGCAGTGGATGTTTAACATATGCCAATAATTATATGCCATTTGTATAACAAACTGATTTATACAGATGCTTGTGTTAAAAAAATATTTGTAAAGCTGCTTGTGTTAAAATGTACCAACAGTGTACCCTGTTGGACAGAAAAATAAATATACATGCATTATTGCAATTGTTTAAATGTATATGTTTTAACAGAGCTTACTGGAAGTGAAGAGGTTAATCTCAATCCAACTAACTCTGAAAATAGTTTGCAATTAAATTACCTGGCTTACGCCATAAAGATTATATATTGTAGTTCTGACTGCAGCCAGAGACAAAATGTCTGTGACAGAGAATGGTTTATTAGCTTCTGTAGGAAGAGTGGAAGTGTTTTATGGTTTTAGGATTTCCAGAAGCTTCAATAGATCTCAGCACGATATGTGTGTGTGTGTGTGTGTGTGTGTGTGTGTGTGTGTGTGTGTGTGTGTGTGTGTGTGTGTGTGTGTGTGTCTGTGTGTGTCTGTGTGTGTCTGTGTGTGTCTGTGTGTGTCTGTGTGTCTGTGTGTCTGTGTGTCTGTCTGTGTGTGTCTGTGTGTGTCTGTGTGTCTGTGTGTCTGTGTGTGTCTGTGTGTGTCTGTGTCTGTGTGTCTGTGTGTGTGTGTGTGTGTGTGTGTGTGTGTGTGTGTGTGTGTGTGTGTGTGTGTATTACTGACACATACGTAATAAAGCCTGGCAGTTTCTAGCCAAGATGGTAGCATGCGAACCAGAAGTCTGATGACCAGACATATGTGATGTCATTCTGTAAACCATCACTAAAATGATGTTTTAATGAAGTCTCAGAGCACTCTGTTTTGGAACCTGACAAAGAAGGTCCCGTCACCTGCTTCATCTTGCCTTGCTCCAGTATGTGACCAGGGAATAGTAATTCTTTACATCAGTCAGAATAATATAGTGAGATTAGTTAAGTACTGTTGTTCTGTATCTGTGTGGATCTAATTGTCTGTGTTATTTTAACATTTCCCGTGACTGAAACTCTGGAGCTCACTGTAAATAGATATTGCATATTTTCATTTTCTTTTATCTATTATTAAATATATTTAAACTTTTCATTCTGGCTGGTCCTTTAGAGAATATTTTAAACTTTGAGAGGACTTGTATCTATTTGGTGACACTGTAGCAACTTCTGGAAGCATTATTGCATTGGCCAAACACTATAATTTGTATTAATATTAATTTCACACATTATTACTGGGTACCCTTTTAAGAGACATAGGTTAGCTGGCTTTGGACTGTCTGGTGGAAGTAACTACCTTATAGTCTGGGCAGAATAGGGCATAGCTAGTAAATCTGTGCCAACCTTTCCTAGGTGTGTGTGTGTGTGTGTGTGTGTGTGTGTGTGTGTGTGTGTGTGTGTGTGTGTGTGTGTGTGTGTGTCAGCTGCTTGGAGTAGGAACATAAAGCACCAGTTTCACAGAGAGTGTGGTGGAGGACTTGGCTGAGGACAACTCTACATCTGTACTAGTGGGGATTCTTACTGGGGATCTGGAGAGAGAAGGAAACCCAGGTCCCCAGACTGTGTGTGTTCCCTGTGCGCTCTTAATGGAAACTGTGTTTGATGGAGAGAGTTGCAGCTGGAAATACTGGGTGTATTCATTTTTGTTCCAAGTGAATGTCTCTATCCAGTGTCAGTGGTGAGGAGAGGTAGAACAGGGAGGTGGGCAGGAAAGTTTTAGCTAGGGGTGTCTTGGTTGTAGTGGTTAAGAATTGTTTATTTCTATATAGGAGCCCTAGTATCTGGTGAGTTTTCTTTGC
The DNA here is from genome assembly GCF_019279795.1 of Protopterus annectens. Classification (NCBI taxonomy): domain Eukaryota; kingdom Metazoa; phylum Chordata; order Ceratodontiformes; family Protopteridae; genus Protopterus; species Protopterus annectens. The sequence goes on along the minus strand of NC_056729.1, from coordinate 444,670,543 downwards.
TTTTGTTGGATATGGCAGTCAAAAGTAAGTTTTTCATTGATAATGACAACTAATAGTTTGGTTTCCTGTACTCTTTCAAAAGTTGTGCTATCAGAGTCAAGGGTGCTGTTTTTGGAATGACAGACTATTAAGCTTAGTTTTTTTAGAGAATAAGAAAAAGTTGAGCATTAGTAAGCCAGGATTCAATGGTGGTGAAGGATTTTTGAAGTTTAGAGAGGAGCTCAGGTAGAGTGGGGGAGGGTACAGATGATGGTGGAATTGTCTCTGTATTGAATGAGGGTTCCAGAGGAGCAAGAAGTCTGTAAGTTGTTTGTGAATATGTTAAATAGTAGGGGACCTTGAATGGACCCTTGGTGGACACCTGTAGGGTAATGAAGAAAGGGGGGAAAGTTGGTTAGACCATTTTACAGCTTATTTCTGTTCTTCTAGGCAGCTCTGCAACCACTGAACTGTGTTATGGGAGCAGACTAGACTGAACAAGTGTATCTAGGATTAAGGGGTGAGAAACTATATCAAAAGGCTTTAAAAAGGTTAAAGAATACAGAGGAAACAAAATTTGCTTCCTCAGTGGCTCTGTCCACGATATCAATGCTGTGGGTGTACTGTGACCAGGTCAGAAGACATGTTTGTGTGTGAGTAAGTAGATTATTTTGCAGTAGGTATTCCATTAATTGGTAGTGGAAACACCTTTCAATGATTCTGGATATAGATGACAAGATGAATACGTGGTGAAAGTTTGATATTTCATTGGTGTCCCCCACTTGTGGACTGGGGTAATATGAGAATTTCTACATGGTGGGATCAAGGGATTCAGATACAGATCTATTTATTAGAATACTGCTAGGATAGGCAACTGAATCAGTGGTGAGTTTGAGGTACTGAGGAAGGAGATTGTCTGCTGATATGGAGCAAGGTTTTAATGTGAGTAGTAGTTTAATGGTTGCTGTTCCTGTGGGCTTAAATGAGGAGGAGGTCTGTTTGTCTTTGTGTTAGTTCTGAGTGATGTTGTAGGCAGGGTCTGGGTTATTTGATAAGAAGTTAATGGTGTGAGTGGTTGGGTGTGAGGGTGGAGTTCTTGTGATGGAGTTGTTTGGAAGTAGGTCAGCTATTGATTTTATGAAGTTTTTACTGACTTCTTTGGCTAATAGGGAAGGAATGGTGTTGGGTGATGGGGAATGTTTTTTATTTGACTCTGGGTTTAGAAAGGCTGATATTGAGTGCCAGAATATGTTGGGGTTGCATTTATGTTGTTGTCGATGGTGTGAGTAGTAGGATTTTTGTTTATGTTTACTAGTTTAGTTACATTGTTGCTGTTTGCTTTAAAGAGGATGGGATTTTGCTGTTTTGTGTCCATGCTTTCCAGGGTTTGTCTCTGTTTCATCTGGTTTATATAGTCTATGGTAATCCATGGGTTTGTGTTTTGTTTTGTTCTTTTTTTCCGTAAAGGGGCTATCCAATCCAATATTTTTATAAAGGTGTTATTAAAGTAGAGTAGTAGCAGCTTTAGGGGTGTCCAGCTGATTTTTAGGAGTAGATCATTAAGTTGTTGTTGGATGAGATTTGTTGCGTTTCTGATGGTTTCCATGGTGTGTGTTTGGTTGATGGGTGTTGGCTCCAATGGTGAATGTAAGAAGATGGTCACTAAATGAAACAAGGAGCATGCCCAAGGAGGAGATGTTGGTTGGCTGTGATACTAGCATGCAGTCAAGTGTAGATTTATTGTACCTAGATGGGCTATTAGTTAGTTGCGAAAAGCCATATAGGTTAATAGTATTATTGGGGGTGTAGGCAGAAATGATATGCCAGTTGATATTCACATCACCTAGGATTATTGTTTCATGATTGATTTTTTGGGATGTCCAGGATAGCATATCTTCCAGGACTGGTATATTATTTCCTGAAGGAAGACTCTAAACCAGTTACAAGTGGCGTCCCACAAGGCTTAGTCCTGGGACCTCTCTTGTTCGGTATATATTTCTCGGAGGTACAGGCCAACACGGAGGGACTGTGGCTGACCAAGTTCGCAGATGACTGCAAACTGGGCGCCATAACTGACTCTCCAGCCGACACAAGCATCCTCCAAAAGGGCCTCATAGAAACAGACAACTGGTGCCAGAGCCATGGTCTCAAGCTAAACGCCAAAAAGTGTATAGTCATCCCTTTGGCAAAACAAAGTGCCACAAATTACCACATGGGTGGTAATCCATTAAGTACAGAAGAAGTAATTAGGGACCTGGGGACCCAAGTTGATAGCAGTCTCTCATTTGACAACCACGTGGCCAAAGTGGTTAGAAAAACATTTTATATAGCCCACCTAATCATGAAGGGATTCACATCTAGATCAGGGAGGTCATCGTGCCTCTTTACTCATCCCTCATCAGGCCCATAATTGAGTACAATGCCCTTTGGGATGTACCTTACCAGACACCTGCAGCAACTGGAAAGACCCCAAAGTACCTCACCAAGAGGATCAAAGGGCTCAAACAGATGCCATATGCTGCCCGGTTAAAGAAACCCCAGCTCTACTCAGTGGCATATCGCCTGTTCAGGGCGATCTGTGCCTGGCGATAAAGCCATGTCCAACCTGGAATTAATGGACATGCTGCACCTCAGAAAATCCAAATCCCATCGAGCCACGCTGAGAGACTTGAACCTCAGCACTGAAATAAATAGGACATGCTGGAGGGCCAGATTCATAACCCAGAGGCTCCCTTCACTCTGGAATAAAATCCCAGTCCAGGTTAGGCAGAGTCCCTCATTGACTCTCTTCAAGAGGAATTTTGATGAGTGGATGGGAGATCATAGGTTTAACCCAGGTATCACTTCTGTGTCACTGTTAGACAGAGGCACAGTATACTAACCTCGAAAAAGGGCATAGCAAAATTAATTTAAAATGGGTGGCGAAAGCCAAACACATTCTGGCTAGGCTTATAAATGCCCTAGGGCAGATAGCCTAGTATGAACCTATGAACCTATATAAAGCTATGACACAGATTCTTTTGGTTTTATTTAGGTTCAGGAAAGGATATTAGTATCTCAGCATTTGAAATGGTGGGCATAGTTGTTTGAGTAGGGTATTTGTTGACTACAAAGGGGTACAAGTAGGGTTATCCCTCCTCCTTTCTTTCTGAGTCTGTCTAGTCTAGTAATGGCAAAATTGAGAGGTGCTATTTCAGTATCTTTTGATGTTGGGGTTTAACCATGTTTCAGTCAGGGCTAGTATATCTGGTTTGTTTTCCTCTATCCAGGTGTGCAGTGGGGATAATGGGGGCTAGTCGGGTTCTGAAGATATATGGGATGGTATAGTGAAAGAGCTGGGGAGAGATGTTTGAGTAGTTGCATTGATTAATCGGGAGATGTGGAGGTTACTGTTTTGTAACTGTTTGTGGGGATTTGGGATGGTAGTGCTGTGAAGAGGTTGACAGTTAGTAGTAAAATAGTTAGGATAATAGTATCTTTGAAGTAAGGATAAAGGTGTGGAGTGATTTTAAGAACTTATGTGTGATGGGCTTGGACAGTAAGATTTGTTTCAGGCTAAGGACTAGTATATGATGTAGTGGTGCATTTAACAGTGTTGATTATAGGTGGGGGAAGTAGGTTAGGTTTGATGTTGTATAACGAGGTGTTTGGTTGGTGAGAGGGGTTCGTTTTAGGTGTAGAGGTAGTGGGGGTGGGTGTGAAATGGGGGCAGGGTAACAGAGTGGAGTGAGCCCAAGCTCAGTGAGGCCAAATGGAGTGGGTTGGACCTGGTCGAGTAGATAGCTAATGAAAACAAAGAAAAATGATCAGGCAATTCCAGAGAAGTTTGTAAGGAAGAAAAGGAAATGCATGGAGTTACTTTGTTCAAATTAGAAGCTACAAATAGTGTGTTTTAGTCCGAGGTAAATACAGATATGGAGGAAGAAAACATGGGCTACTGGATAAAAAAAGGGGAAGAAAGGAGTTAGGTTACTTGACTACTAGGAGGTACTGAAAAGGGTGCAGAGTGTAGGGAAGGTGCACAGGATTACTGAGGATATGCTAATAAAGAAATAAACCTGCTACTTAGGCAGTACAAGTCAGAGGCTGGAAGAATCAGTAACAGAAAGAGTAAGTACAGAAGGGTTTGGGCATGGAGTGATGATGTACAAGCAGCTGGTTCAGTATACACAGGGTGGAACCATTAAAAAGAAACTGCTGGATGTACATATGTCAATATTTCGGGATTTTTCTTGATCTTTTCTTTGTGATCATTCAGGACTCATCCCTTACAGTTCAGTCAGTTCTGCAGGTAGAGACAGGGTCAGTGGTAGGGTGTGTAGGACCTGATAAGAACAGAGGGAGAATAGAATATGTTATCCAATGGCAGGCTTAGATATGATATAAGAACTAACAAAGGTAAGCAAGAAAGTTTAGTTTAAGCAGAGTATATGGAGAGTGGAGAGGCTGTACAGGACATTAAAGGATAAAAATGACAGGAGATGTCGCTCGACTAGTCAGGACACAACAGACGAAACTTCATAGAATCTATTCAAGCAGCTTTATTGTGTAAAAACACATCAGGATTTAGGCTTAATACTTTAACGTAGATAAACGTATAAACAAACTAGATATTACATTCATACATGTTCACTCTGGCTCCACTCTCAAAATGGCACTGAGTATAGAATATGCCCGCTGTTTATATATGCACGTTCAGTCCTTGAAATACTTCTTAAAAACACAGCACACACACACTGTTCTACATCCTCCCTCTGAGAAATAAGTCATGCAATTTTGAAAATAGTAATTGACATGCAATCAACACAAATAATTCTTGGTCATGCAAATATACAGAATCAAATACACATATATACAGTTAAGTCCAGGTCGCTGTGTATTTCACACTAAGTATAGAAATACAACCAACTTGTGTGACATAGAAATTAGAATCAGATTTAGCAAATGGGACTGTCTCTGTGGAATGTTCAACTTTCGGGACATCAGGAACATCCTCAGGAATGGCACTAGAAGTCAAGACACGTTCTGGAACAGGAACACTGTCTAGGTGCTCTGAGATCTAGAGTCTGTATCATAGGAATGGTGCTGCAATATTGATTCTGATACAGGAAGATGTCTGCGATTTCCCCTGAAGTCCACACCCTCAGATTCTATAAAGTAGGATCTCGGCTCGGTATATATACCTGTAACCTAACCAATCCGATCGAAAACTTTTGCCATTTGCATCCTCAATGTCTCTCCTTCTTTCAAAGGACAAAGAAATCTGCTCAATTTATCCTAGCTAGACTACTGGAAAGAACACTTTCTGAATAGCTGAGCTCTAATTGCCTTGCTGTTCTTAGCTTTAAGCCTCAAAAAACTGGAACTGATAGGCAACATTGTCCTGGTTTGCCTAGACAGAAGTCTCTGAGCAGGCGACCCATGTATATCATCACTGACTGTACATGTTACTAGCAGTCCTAAATATCCACAAAGTCCCATTCTCTTGCAAATTTCTGAAATAACTGACTAGTAAATGGAGTACCATTGTCAGAAATAACTTTGTGTGGACTACCATGGACTGAGAAATGACGTTTCAACTTAGTAATAACAACAGTAGATGCTACGTCAGGTAGTAAATCAATCTTAAACCAGTCTGAATAAAAGTCCACCAATACCAAGTAATGCTGAGTGTTGCAATCGAATATGTCAGTGACTACTGTTGACCAAGGTAGTTCAAGAACTTGGCTTAGCTGAAGTGGTTCTCTTTACAAATGCGGTTTAGTACCATTATACACTGAACTAGATGAAAGTACTCCATTAATGTCTTTTGCTAGAGAAGGCCAAAGAAATAGTCCTCTTGCCCTTCTTTTGGTAGATTTGGAACCTGGGTGACTATGATGTAAAATCTGGATATACTGAAGTTGTAAAAGGAAGAAGGAACAACAATTTTAGGACTTTTGAAAATAATGCCATCTTCCATCAACATCTCATCTCTGTAAGGAAAATAAGTTTGCACTTCAGGTGGTACACTCGATTGCTTTGACAGCCATCCAACATTAAGGTAGTGGTTGAGCTTTTGCTAAATTGGATCAGTCTTTGTATGCTCTCTCAGCTCATCAAGTCTCATCGTAGAAAAATGATGCACTTCTATGATGTCAAAGTCAAAATTCTCTTCATGAAGCTGTTCCATTGTATTTCTGGGTGATCTGGATAAGATATCAGTCAGATAAAAAATGTTGCCTTTTGTATAGACTATTTTGAAGTTGTACTTTTGCAATTTGAGCATCATTCTTTGTAATCTTGCTGGAGCAGAATGCATAGGCTTTTTTAAAATAGTAATGAGAAGTTGGTGATCAGTTTCAGTTTGAATAGCTCGACCATAGATATAATCGTGAAACCTGGAACACACAAACACTATTGCCAAAAGTTCTTTCTCAGTTTGAGCATACTGCATTTCAGTCTGGGTAAGAGTTCTTGATGCACAGGCTACTAGTCTGCCTTCCTGAAGAGTGACTGCGCCAAGACCAAATTTTGAAGCATCACAGGAAAGGGTTACTAGTTTACTAACACCATAGTATCTTAGGATCAGTGTCAGTTTTCCACTTAAGGTCTTCAAATGCTTTCTGGTTTAGTTCTAATCAAGACAATGAAACATTTTTGCACATCAACTCTCTCAAAGGTACTGTCAACTCACTGAAGTCTGGTATAAACTTGCCTAAATAGTTGACCATACCAAGAAAAACATTGCAAAGCCTGAACATAATCTGGTGCTGGCATCTCAAGAATGGCTGCTTGTTTAGAAGGGGCTGGTTACAAGCCACTACTAAACAAATGACCTACATACGTAACTTCTGGTAGTCTGAATTTGCACTACAGGACTGAGCTTTAAGTTCACTTCACATGCTCTGTCGAGAACTCTCTTAAGGTTTCTGTCATGCTCTGCTTCACCATTGCCTTCAACCAATCTACTATTATGGCACAGGGATATCCTGAAAAAAACTGCTCCATTGCACACTGAAAGACTTCTCTTGCAGAATTTATTCCAAATGGCATCCTTAGGAATATCTAGTTGTCAAAGGGTACTGAAAGTAGTCAGTAATGAGGATTTGCGATCAAGCATCACTTGCCTAAATGAACTTTTTGCATCTAAGACAGAAAAAAAACAGTGGCATTCGGTATAAGGGCTGCAACCTCTGACTGTACGCACTAGATCATGTGGTCTCTTCAATGCTTTGTTCAAATCTCTTGGGTCAATACATATTCTGATTTCATCTGAGCCTTTATTGTGTGCTGCTACTATGGACGAAATTCTGTAACTGGACAAATTACACCTTGCTGCACCATTTTATCCAATTCAGCTTTGATTCGATCTTCCATGGCTATAGGAACTTTTCTTGCCGGTCTGGCCACTGGACTGACCTCTGGCTCTAACTTCATAGAACACACAACTGGAAGCTTGCACAACTTGTCATCAAAAACATCAGCATACTCAGAAAATGGCTTTGGTGAGATTGGAAATAGGATATGTGCTTACCTGATGAACTTCTTTGGTAAAAGAGAGCAGATTAATTCTCAAACTGTTTCTGAGACCTAATAATGACTGCACAGGTCTTCAAACCACATAAAATAACAAGTCATAACAGTTCTTGGTCAAATAACATGAAAGTAATACTGAGCCTTTGGTTTGAATTTCTTCCCCATAAGCAACAAGTTTCACCCAACTCACCATATTGAGTTCCTCATTATCTCTCACTTTAGCAAAAGTATCTGCTGACATAACACTACACTTTGAACCAATGTCTACTTTGAGCTCGGTGGATTTACTATTGATCCAGACAGTACAAAACACTTCATTTCTTGTTAACAAATTCACTGCATCAACATTTTCATCAACCTCTGAGACACCATCTACGTAAAAATTGGGCTGCTGCAATTCTACTTGATGAGTTTGCTTTCTTGAATGACCTTTCTTTATAACTGTGTGAGTTTACTAGATTTGCCAAACTTCTGAAAATGATTCAATTTTTTTACACTTGTGGCATAGCTGACCAAATGCTATGCATTTCTCTCTTTTAGACTCATAACTGGCTCCACAATTATGACGGTTAGCAATAAGGTTAGATTTGGGTTTTGCTGACTCACACTTGTACTACACTGAGCATGCACCTTTCTTAGAACTTGCTGGAAAACTATGCGGTTTCCCTGGTGAACCAACAGAGGCTGTGGCTGCCATGTGATTAGGCCTGCTTCTGTTTGCCATGTGTTGCATATTATCTATATTTACACTAGAGCTTGTTGAAACCATACTCGTATCACTTGCAAACATACTTGTGTGCCTTTCTGTAACTTGATGGATATGACAAATCTCTATAGCTTTGCTCAACGTTAAATCAATGTCACGAAGCAAACTCTCTCACTGCAGCACTATTAAATCCACAAACAAGTCTGTCCTTTATCAACTCATCTTTTAGCTCACCAAACTGACAAGTTTTAGCTTTGTTTCTCAGGTCAGTTATATAAGCTGCCAATGTTTCCCCTAATTTCTGACCTTTTGTGTACAACAAGTGCCTCTGTAATGTAATATTTGTCTGGGGGTTATACATCTCTCTGAATTTGCGCTTCAAACACTCGGGGTCTTCCCCTGATTCAGCCTGTACAACAGTATGACAGTTTTCACCTTCTCCTTCAGATACTGCTGGTGCATACACAAATGAAACGTTCTTTTTCTATGGCCTCTGAGCCAGCTAGGTTTAGCTAAATGAATGCCCTAGTGTGGACATCTTTGTCTGACTAAGCTGCTTGTATAAAATATTGTACTCTTTCTCAAATATTCTCCAATTCTCTGCAATATTCTGATCAAACACAAGTGGCTCTGCCATATTAACACATACCAGTGAAGGGTTTTGCAAATCTGCACATACACACATATACATATGCCAGAAATTTATGCCAGTACTTGTAACTATGCCCAAGAGCACAACAAGCCTCTGAATAACTGCACTTTGCGAAATAAGACTCTTGGACAGTGTAACACTTTTGAATTCACAGTATTGTAAGAACTTGCCCCTTATCAGTGTAAGAAACATTTCAAATAACTGCAATGTGTGAATGAACTGGGCAGGAGAGGCTCAGAGTAAGAAACATTTTGAAGTAATTGCACTTTGTGAATAAACAGTACACAGCACACTATAAACGTCCCCAAAATGGTGGTACTTCACTAAGGAATTCTTTACAGTACATGACCCACACTGTAATGGTGGCACTTTGCGAACAGACACACCCAGCACAAGAAACTCTTTGAAATGGCTGTACTTCACAAAACAGTTGTACTTTGCATACTAACAGACTCCTCAGAATAAATGCACAGTAATAAGCACACACTGTAAGCACACACTTTGAGATACTTCGAATAATTTTAGTTATGCCCTGAATACAATATGAAGTCATAGTTATGCCAAACACAGCACTTTTCCCAAAGCATGCAGTCGCCATGCTTTATTTATGCTTACTGTGCCATTTTTGTCCTTACATTTGTTTTGCTCATTTAATATCTTTTCATGCCCATTGTACTTTTCTTGGGTCCATTTTGCTTTAAACATGCTCGTTTTGCAATTCTGAGTTTTTTTCTGACCCTTTATGAGCTTTTCTTGCAATCATTTTATTAAATAACTTAATCTTAAACATTTTGCTTAATCAATAAACCTTTTGGGCCTTTTGCTTGTTTAATAATGCGGTTCATGCACTTATAATGCTCCGTTGCATCTTTTTTTTTTTTAATAAAATAAACTGTTCATACAATTTTTCATTACCTTTGGTGCTATTCTGGTTCCTTTTTATGCTAGTTTCTTTCAGTTTACGTTCACTGTTATCTCGCTACCTCATGGCTCTGAATATCGGTCCCTGGAATCCCTCTTCTGACTCCATGTTAGTCATGTAGTCAGGACACAATAGATGAGACTTCCTGGGCTCTGTTCAAGCAGCTTTATTATGTACAAACACATCAGGATTTAGGCTTAACACTTCAACTTAGATAACCTTATAAACAAACTAGTTATTACATTCATATATAGGTTCATAGGTAGGTACTAGGCTACTGGCCCTATGGCCTATATAAGCCTAGCCAAAAAATGTACCCTGGCTTTTGCCACCCAAGAAAATTATTTTCCTGTGCCCCTGTTGAATACAGCCACAGAAGTGATCCTTGGGATGAATTTCCTATTTCCCATCCAATCATCAAGATTTTTCTTGAAGAGTGCTAATGAGGAGCTCTGTTTGACATAGATAGGTAGTCTGTTCCAGAGTATGGGAAGCCTCTGAGACAGGAATCTATCCCTCCAGCATGTTCTGTTTATTGTGGTGACAAGGTTTAGGTCCCTAGAGCGTGTAGCTCAGAGGGATTGGGATTTCTTTAAGTAGAGCATGTCCAACAGCTCTGGGTTTGACATAGCTTTGTATGTTAGGCAGAGATCACCCCTGAATATGCGATGGAGTAAATCTGTAGTTTTTTGAGACGGTCTGCGTAGGGCATCTGTTTGAGGCCAGTAATCCTCTTTGTGAGGTATTTCTGTGGTCTTTCCAGTTGCTGTAGATGTCTTGTAAGGTACATACCAAAAGGGGCATTGTACTCTATAATGGTTCTAATGAGTGATGAGTAGAGGGGAACAATGACCTCTTTTTTTCTGGATGAGAATCCTTTTGTGATGAGATGAGCCACGTAGAAGGATTTCCTGACCAATGTGGCGATGTGATTATCAAAGGAGAGACTACTGTCCACCTGTGTCCCAAGGTCTCATCACATTTTCGGCATTAAGTAGACTACCAGCTATGTGGCAGTTCATTGGTACAGAGTTTTTACCAAAGGGGATGACAATACACTTTTGGCATTGAGCTTCAGGCCATGACTTTGACACCAGGTATCCGTCTCAGTGAGGCCCTTTTGTAGTATGTCCACATCATCAAGAGTTTTGATTATGGCTCCTAGTTTGCAGTCATCTGCAAACTTTGTTAGCCAAGGACCTTCTGTGTTAGCCTGCACTTCAGAGAAGTAGATACCAAACAGGAGAGGACCCAGGACTGAACCCTGTGGTACTCCACTTGTCACTGGTCTGAAGTCGGATTTGGAATCTGCAACTTTCACAGTGTGGGTTCTGTCCGTGAGCCAGTTGGCAATCCATCTTGTGACATAGGGATTTATACCTAGTTTAGTGAGCTTATCTATAATTCCAGAGTGAGGGATGGTGTTGAAAGCCTTGGCGAGATCTAGATAAGCTGTGTGAACCACTTTACTCTCATCTATGGCTTTGGTGACTGCTTCAAAGTCAATCAGGTTTAGGAGATATGATCTGCCTTTTAGAAATCCGAAGTGGGTAGGGTCCAGAGTTTGGAGATTACCAATGTCTTTGTTTATGAGTTCCACGATGATACGTTCCATGGACTTGCAGACCAGGCTCGTCAGGCTAATGGGGCTGTAGTTCCCGGGGTCCGTTGTGGCTCCCTCTTTATGGAGTGGGATAACCGTCACGGTGCGCCATTCAGTGGGTACAAAGCCGGAGGTGAGGCTATGATTGAACTTGGTACTTAGGTAGGGTGCCAGTTCATTCTGTAGTTCGTGAAGAACGCAGCCTGGGATATTGTCAGGTCCCATGGATGCTGTGTTCTTGGCTTTGGAGAGTGTGTTTTTTTACCTCTGCAGTCGTGATTATAGGAACTTTTAGACCACAAAAACAGCAATATCCAGTCCGGAAACCACCACAAAAGATCACAAAGCTCACAATGAGGTAAACTCTGAAGCGCAGTTTATTAACGTGCAAAAATAAAACCACACACGTTTTCGTCGATCAAACACGACTTCCTCAGATAAAATCACAGAGTACACTGTGGTTTAAATAATTCACATACTACCTTGCAAATTACCAATCAATTATACAATAATGTAATTAAACAAAGTGTTTAAATGAATATGTTAAGATGTAAAACATTTAAAAACACAGTAAATATTCATGATACTTATTTAAAAGAAACTAGAATGGACAATCATTACTGAATGGCAATATTACATATATTACTAATCTCTCTTAGTCAAGGCTATATAACAAATGACTTTACTTGTGTGTAATATACAATTTAAAACCATAAACCAAAAATAAATAAAATATCCCTTAATTCCAAGCATATATTGTTTGAAGTATAAAAAGGCTAATTTTAATAAAAAAACATATATTAAATACGCCTTGCTTTGAGCTTGAGGTAAGGTGCAATTGTAATAAAATCATTGAGCCCTGGAACTTTATTGGACTCTAAGAGGATCTGCCAATAGGTCTCCCTTTGGGCTAGCCTAGCCTCCCAGGGTCCACCCCTTATATCCTTGGGAACGGTTTCCACTACAAAAAACAAAAAACTGGCTCCCTCACACTCAATAGTGTGCTTGTATAATGCATTTTTAGTGTTAGATTTAGCTATATCGTTTTGATGTTCATATATGCGTCTTTTTAGTTGTCGTTCGGTTTTACCGATGTAAAACGCCTGACATGATTGGCATACGGCCAGGTATACTACTCCGGTGGACAAACAATTGGAGTACCCTGTGGCCTTAATGTCCCTATTCCTACTCTCCAGGTATACATGATGGTCCTGGGCTATGTATTTACAAGATGAACAATGCCCGCATTTGTATGTTCTTTTCCTTGTACGAGAGGTATGAAATGTCAGTTCATGTTGTTCCAAAACCCTTTTCATATTGAATCCTCTTCTAAATATAGTCTTCAGTTTTTTGTCTTTAAATGAACTTAAATCAGTAAGTTCCTGAAACGATTGCCATTCTTTTTCCACTATTTTCTAATATGGGAGGCGTTAGTACTAAAATCAGTAATAAAGGAAAAGTTACCAGAAAACGCCCCACCTATATCCTTACAGGAACAACTATCAGTCTCCCGGTTCCCCTTACCCAAAATAGGACTGAATCTAGTGTCACGTGCAGCCATAACTTCATCCTGGACTGATTGCACTAAACCAATGGGGTAACCCCTTTCTAAGAATAAGGATCTCAATTTATCACATTCTATTCTGAAATCCACATCTAGAGAGGTCATCCGTGAAATTCTAATGAACTGCCCTTTCATGATTCCTCTTTTTTGAAAACGAGGATGTGAACTTTGAAAATGTAAATAACCATTGGAGAAGGTGGGTTTTCTGTAAATACAGGATTTTACACCTTCCCCTTCCTTAGTAAGGGTCACGTCCAAATAATTGACACTGTAATGAGATATTTGATGGGTAAATTTTAAGAAAGTCGTGGTGGTGTGGATATACTCAATGAAGTTATCAATACCCTCCACTGGTCCATTCCAAAAGATACATATGTAGTCCAAAAATCTGCAATAATAGTTCCAATTTGTAGAAAATGTGCTATTCATTACAAATTTCTTTTCCCACATGTACATAACAATATCAGCATAGGTGGGGGCACAATTTGCCCCCATAGAGACTCCAGACGTCTGTTGAAAATATTCGCCAGCAAAGAAAACAAAATTGTTGTTTAATACCAGCCCCAACAGTTCAGTAACTATATGGACATCGTTGGTAGTAATGTCAGGACACTCCCACAAAGCCTCCTCTACCCACTCCAACCCTATGTCACTAGGAATAACTGAAAAAAGGTCAACGACATCAATGGTTAGAAATACCATTTCTTTTTCAAACAAATGAGTTTGGATATTGCGTAGAAAAGCCCAGGAATCTTTAAGAATATAGTCCTGCCTTCCCTACAATTCCTTGAGTTTCCAATCTAAATATTTGGAAATATTGTGTGTCTTGGACCCTTGTGCAGCTACAATCGGTCTCAAGGGCGGGTCCTTGGAATTTTTATGTATCTTGGGCACCCCAAAAATAAAGGGTACCCTAGGGTCAGAGTTGTTGAGGTATGTATAGATGTCCATTTCTATAACATCCTGATCAACCAAATCTTTGATGGCCAAGTCAATTTTATGATAAGACAAATTAATTTCATTTATGGAAGCAGATGTATATTTGTCATAATCATATAAGATGTTATACATCTTGGCCTGATATAAATTTTGGTCCATTAATACGGTTCCACCGCCCTTGTCTGGTTCCATAACTCTCAAGGATGAATCCCTACTTAGTTCTTGTAACAATGTACTTTCTTCCTGGTTTAAATTGGCCACATATTTATCCTTAGCCAGTTCCTTCCTAAATTGTGTCTCAATTCTATGCTCCAAATTTTTGAGCTGTGGGTGGAGTGGGGGATTGAAGGTACTAGATTTTCTCAAATGTAAACTGGGGGTCCCAGATGTGGCTCCCAATAAATTCTCTAAACTGAGCTTACGAATAAACAGCTTCAAATCCAGAATGGTATGCACTAGGTTACTACGTCTGTTGGGGACAAATTTAAAGCCCTTAGTGAAGAGCTGAAAACAAGCATCAGAGACTGGGAAATCACTGTAGTTGTAAATATGATAATTGTCGTTGGTATGCATAGAATATTCCCCCAAAGGGGTTACAGTATGATGTCCCACTTCTACCAGTCCTGTCTCCTGGTTTTCTTCCATGCTCGTGTCGCCCCCCCCCCCTCTGTTCCTGTGGAGCTTTGTCTAAAGGGTGATAGTTCTCTGTGGAAAGGTGTCCCTGCTGGCGTATACGTTCAGACCTGCGAGGTAAAAATTCTCCCTCATAACCCTCGCCCTGTAATGGTTCTGTGGAAAACACCTCTCCCTCCTGGTCATCCATGACTATGGGTTCCGGGACATTTCTATTACCTTTGTGTTCATTGTTGTAAACATCAGTGTGCCATCTATTATGTGGGGGATGGGGATACTGCCTTCCCTCTTGATATTCCAAAATATCCCTCCTTAGTTTCTTGTATTTCCGATTAAGCACTGTTTCACAATGTTGATCAACCCCCCTCCTGATATCATGATATTTTGCTGCATCAAATAGTAAATCATCAGTTACACATTTGTTGTAATTAGAAATATCATGCTGTAAATTTAGAATTTCTTTACTATTTTTCTTAATAATTGCCTTAACAATATTCAAACCACATTGATCAAAGGCTGTAAGGATATTTGTACACTCTCAAACCTTTGGGTACAATACCTTTGCTGAGACATTCAGTCAAATATAAGTTGTCCAGCTCCAAGGTTTTGTACCTGTAGAGAGCGTTTTCGAGCAGGCACTGTGTTTCTAAATAACTGTGCCTTTCCCCTATATTACGGCCACCCTGCTCGCTGTATTGAAACTTAGGTTTATTATGCATCCATTCAAAAAAAGTCGATGTAGGCTGAGTGTTCCTCTCAGTTGAACACAGGGGTGGATCCGTAGATGAATGTGAAGCAGTTTCACGTAAAACTGCTGGAGTACGGTTGAAATCAGTTCCGTTGCTATTTTCCTTCCCTCTGTTAGCATTAGAGCAGACTGTACCAAATGGTTCGGTAGTAGCAGGTAGAGATGCTTTAGAGTTAGTAACAATTTTCAACATTTTTCGTTGCTCAACAATAATGTTGTGTATACCTTGACCCAAAGGGGTCAAAAGGTTTATAAGTGCTGTAAGTTGACCCGTGAGCTGCCCAAAACTGTCCCTTTCGGACCTGTGTATATCGGCAGAGTTAGAACTCTGTCCATCGCACAAAGTGGAAGAGCCCGGACTGGCTACCATCACTAAATACACCAATGCCGAAAACGCTGTAAAATAGAACTCGTAGACCACAAAAACAGCAATATCCAGTCCGGAAACCACCACAAAAGATCACAAAGCTCACAATGAGGTAAACTCTAAAGCGCAGTTTATTAACGTGCAAAAATAAAACCGCACACGTTTTCGTCGATCAAACACGATCTTTTCTGGTTCCTTTTTATGCTAGTTTCTTTCAGTTTACGTTCACTATTATCTCGCTACCTCATGGCTCTGAATATCGGTCCCTGGAATCCCTCTTCTGACTCCATGTTGGTCATGTAGTCAGGACACAATAGATGAGACTTCCTGGGCTCTGTTCAAGCAGCTTTATTATGTACAAACACATCAGGATTTAGGCTTAACACTTCAACTTAGATAACCTTATAAACAAACTAGTTATTACATTCATATATAGGTTCATAGGTAGGTACTAGGCTATTGGCCCTATGGCCTATATAAGCCTAGCCAAAAAATGTACCCTGGCTTTTGCCACCCAAGAAAATTATTTTCCTGTGCCCCTGTTGAATAGAGCCACAGAAGTGATCATTGGGATGAATTTCCTATTTCCCATCCAATCATCAAGATTTTTCTTGAAGAGTGCTAATGAGGAGCTCTGTTTGACATATATAGGTAGTCTGTTCCAGAGTATGGGAAGCCTCTGAGACAGGAATCTATCCCTCCAGCATGTTCTGTTTATTGTGGTGACAAGGTTTAGGTCCCTAGAGCGTGTAGCTCAGAGGGATTGGGATTTCTTTAAGTAGAGCATGTCCAACAGCTCTGGGTTTGACATAGCTTTGTATGTTAGGCAGAGATCACCTCTGAATATGCGATGGAGTAAATCTGTAGTTTTTTGAGACGGTCTGCGTAGGGCATCTGTTTGAGGCCAGTAATCCTCTTTGTGAGGTATTTCTGTGGTCTTTCCAGTTGCTGTAGATGTCTTGTAAGGTACATACCAAAAGGGGCATTGTACTCTATAATGGTTCTAATGAGTGATGAGTAGAGGGGAACAATGACCTCTTTTTTTCTGGATGAGAATCCTTTTGTGATGAGATGAGCCACGTAGAAGGATTTCCTGACCAATGTGGCGATGTGATTATCAAAGGAGAGACTACTGTCCACCTGTGTCCCAAGGTCTCATCACATTTTCGGCATTAAGTAGACTACCAGCTATGTGGTAGTTCATTGGTACAGAGTTTTTACCAAAGGGGATGACAATACACTTTTTGGCATTGAGCTTCAGGCCATAACTTTGACACCAGGTATCCGTCTCAGTGAGGCCCTTTTGTAGTATGTCCACATCATCAAGAGTTTTGATTATGGCTCCTAGTTTGCAGTCATCTGCAAACTTTGTTAGCCAAGGACCTTCTGTGTTAGCCTGCACTTCAGAGAAGTAGATACCAAACAGGAGAGGACCCAGGACTGAACCCTGTGGTACTCCACTTGTCACTGGTCTGAAGTCGGATTTGGAATCTGCTACTTTCACAGTGTGGGTTCTGTCCGTGAGCCAGTTGGCAATCCATCTTGTGACATAGGGATTTATACCTAGTTTAGTGAACTTATCTATAATTCCAGAGTGAGGGATGGTGTTGAAAGCCTTGGCGAGATCTAGATAAGCTGTGTGAACCACTTTACTCTCATCTATGGCTTTGGTGACTGCTTCAAAGTCAATCAGGTTTAGGAGACATGATCTGCCTTTTACAAATCCAAAGTGGGTAGTGTCCAGAGTTTGGAGATTACCAATGTCTTTGTTTATGAGTTCCACGATGATACGTTCCATGGACTTGCAGACCAGGCTCGTCAGGCTAATGGGGCTGTAGTTCCCGGGGTCTGTTGTGGCTCCCTCTTTATGGAGTGGGATAACTGTCATGGTGCGCCATTCAGTGGGTACAAAGCCGGAGGTGAGGCTATGATTGAACATGGTACTTAGGTAGGGTGCCAGTTCATTCTGTAGTTCGTGAAGAACGCAGCCTGGGATATTGTCAGGTCCCATGGATGCTGTGTTCTTGGCTTTGGAGAGTGTGTTTTTTTACCTCTGCAGTCGTGATTATAGGAACTTTGCATTCTTCCGGTACAGAGATGGGCCCTCTAGGGGGTGAGAGGGGGGTAAAGTTGGCACTGAACTTATCGGCCAGGATGTTGGCAATATCAGTTGGTTCTGTATATTTCATGCCATTGTGCTGTAACTCAGAGCGGATCTGAGTGTTCCCATTGAGATTCTTGACATAGCTATAGAATGCTTTGTGGTTGTCTTTAGAGTCAGTGGCAATTTTGTTTTCATAACTAGCTTTGGAGGATTTTATGAGGGATCTCAGTTTCTTACTGAGGTTGACCAGGGAGATCCTCCAGTCATGGGATTTTACTCTTTTTTGCAACAGTTTCTTTCTTCTGTTGTAGAGTTTGTTTATGGCAGAGGACCTCCAGATTGGCTTCCTTTTTTTGGAGGATAACATCTTGGTTCTATTAGGGATAGCATGATCCATGCACTCGTGTAAGTGTTTATAAAGTGCATTTGTGTAGGATTCAGCAGTCATACCTCTATTGTCCATCTGCATGGGTGTCATGAAGTTTTCCACTTCTCTCTTAAGAAGTGTGAAGTTGGCTTTGGAGAAGTTTTTTACGATGGTTTCCCTAATTGGGGTGGGGGTGGGATGTGGATGTCTAGGCTGATTAGCTTGTGGTCGGATCTGACCAACGAGGAATTGACCTCTGGTGTGGAACACTGGTTTCCCATGTTGGTAATGACCAGGTCTAGGATACTGCTGCCCCTGGTGGGGGTGTGAATAAGTTGATCCAAGGCGTTGGAATTTATGAATTCTAGAAAACGTTGAGCAAAAGAGTTGGTACGAGTAGTTTTCCCAGTTAATAGTGGGGTAGTTGAAATTGCCCATTATTAGGGTGTTGGGTTGTACCCTAATACTTTCCAGTGTATCAAGAAATGAGGAGTGGGAATCCTGGGGCATGGTGTGGGGTCTGTAGCAAGCTACAATTTGGATTGCCTAGAGTTAATTGCACTTGGATAATCTGGAGGTGTGGATATCCTGGGTTAGGTGGCCGAAAGGTGTGGTATGAATTGTAGCCTGGCAATGCAGGGGTGCTCTCTGGAGCTTTGAACCAGGTCTCTGTCACTGCACATATGTCAATGTTCTCCATTTTAAGGAGTGCCTCGAGTGAGTGAGTGCATTTTGAGGTTTAGACTTCTAGCATTGAGTAGCATTACCCTCAAATTTTGCTTGCTTGTACCTGTTACGGTGGTGAATTTGTCATTTGAACCTTGCCTAAAAAAGGCACTACAGGGGTGGCAAGAGCCTTAGCCAGTATCTGGAATCCTAAGGACGACATGTTCACTCTCTGACTGCACTCTCAAAATGGCAATGAGTATAGCAACTGTTCGTTATTTATATGTGCACATTCAGTCCTTGAAACACTTCTTAAAAACACAGCACACACTCTGTTCTACAGGAAGGCAGGTAACAGGACATAAAAGGGAGGATGGTAAGGAAGTTGTAGACAGTAGTGAGGGGATGTAAAGGTGAGTACATTGGAGGGAAGGTACAAAAGAGTTACCACGAGTTACATAAACAGGAACACACAACCATGCTGAGAGTTAAATATGCAGCAGAAAAAAAAACAACACTGCAAGCTAAACAATCAAGCATATAGTAAAGCAGATTGAAACTGCTATTACTGCATTAACACTAGGTAACAACGGCACTATCGAAGAGAATGAATGCTGTTAATGATGCATTCTACTTCTTAAATTCAAACATGGCTAGTAGTATTAATAAATTAAAAACGACAGTAAACATATAAATTAACAAGTTATTTGTGATGCTCACAGCTACTATTTAGCTTAAATCTCTTTGGAAGAAAAAATGAGAGGCTCAGCATTTGAATGTTTAAGACAGGTTAAGTACACACAGCCTAGTCTCCAATGCACAGCATAGTCTTCAGTGCATAAAACCCTAGTACTCTGCAGTCAGAAATAAAAATTGCACATATAGCTAATTTAAAGCGGATTCCTGTTTCATATGCCTGGTGCAGGTAGACTGGCACAAACACTCTGGAGTCCAGTGACAAGGGGATCTGACAATATTATAAGATTCGTCAGGATCTGATTAGTCTGCATCAACTGACACCTCAGCATCCACTAAATTAAAATTTTCCAGAAGCAGTTGAGTTGACCCGTAAGATGGTGGCTGCCATAAGGCCCAAGAGGCACAGAAGTGTCTATGCTTCATAGGTGTGTACTAGGCTAATGGCCCTGGAGCCTTTACAGGCCTAGCCCATAGGATTACCCTGGCATCGTGCCACCTGACCTTAGCTCCCAGTGCCTCTGTCGAATAGAGCCACTGAAGTGATCCCTGGGGTGAATTTTCTATTTACCATCCGCTCATCAAGATTTCTCTTGAAGAGGGCCAGTGAGGTGCTCTGCTTGACATGTATGTGAAGTCTATTCCACAGCATGGGCAGTCTCTGGGTTATGAACCTGTCCCTCCAGCATGTTCTGTTGATTGTGGTAATGATGTTGAGGTCTCTGGAGTGTGTGGTGCAGAGGAATTGGGATTTCTTTAGATGTAGCATTTCTAACAGAGCTGGGTCAGACAACGCTTTGTAAGTCAAGCAGAGATCACCTCTAATTAGGCGATAAGAGACAAAGAATAGTTGGAGTACTTTTTTAGTCTGTCCATATAGGACAAATGTTTAAGGCCTAGGATCCTCTTTGTGGGGTAATTTTGCAGCCTTTCCAGTTGTTGCAGCGTTTAGTGAGGTACATTCCAAATGGGGCATTGTACTCCATGATTGGCCTAATGAGGGCAGAGGAGAGGGAGACATTGACCTCTTTCTTCCTGGATGCAAAACCCTCAGTAATGAGATGTGCCTCATAGAAGGACATTCTGACCACAGTGGCAATATGGTGGTCAAAAGAGAGGTTGCTGTCAACCTGTGTTCACAATTCTCTTATAATGTCTTCTGTGTTCAGTGGACTACCATCGATGTGGTAATTCATGGGAACCGGGTTTTTCCCAAAGGGGATGATGACACATTTTTTGGCATTGAGCTTAACGCCATGGTTCTGACACCAGTCGTTGGTCTCAGTAAGGCCTTTCTGTAGCATGTCAAAATCACACGGGGAGTTAATAATAGTTCCCAACTTGCAATTGTCTGCAAACTTTCTCAGCCAGAGTCACTTTGTGTTGGCCTGGACTTCAGAGAAGTAGATGCCAAACAGGAGAGGACCCAGGACCGAACCCTGTGGGACTCCATTTGTGACTGGTCTTCAGTCTGACTTGGAGTCAGCTACTTTCATACTGTGGGTTCTATCTGTGAGCCAGTTTGCAGCCCACCTAGTGATATAGGGGTTGATGCCTAGCTTAGTGAGTTTTTCTATGATTCCTGAATGAGGAATGGTATCAAAGGCCTTGGCCAGATCAAGGTAGGCTGTATGAACCACCTTGCCTTCATCCACAGCTCTGGTGACTGACTCAAAGAAGTTGACCAAGTTGAGCAGGCATGATCCACCTTTCACAAAACCAAACTGTGAGGGGGATCCAGAGTTTGGAGATCCCCTATATCCTTGTTTATTAGGTCCATGATGATGTGTTCCACAGCTTTGCATATCAAACTCATCAGGCTAATGGGGCGATAGTTCAAAGGGTCTGTAGTTGCTCGTCCTTTGTGAAGAGGGATGACTGTAGCAGTGCACCATTCGGTAGGGACAAAGCCTGAGGTGAGGCTGTGACTGTAAAGGGAAAACTGGTGAGGTGTCAGTTCACCCTGTAGTTCATGTAGAACACAGCCAGGGATACTGTCAGGTCCCACAGAAGCTTTATTTTTGGCCTTGGACAGTGCTGTTTTAACCTGTGAAGCAGTAATACTGGGTGCCTGGAAATCTTCTGGCATTGTGACTGGTCCCTTGGTTGGGGGAGAGAGGAGTAAAGTTGGCACTGAATCTGTTGGCCAGTATACTGACAATATCTGTTGGCTCAATATAGGAGGTACCATTGTGCAGTAGTTCAGACCAAATATGGGTATTGTCGTGGAGATTCTTTAGATAACTATAGAAGGCCTTGTGGTTGTCTTTACTATCTGCTGCAATTCTGTTTTCATAGCTAGCTTTAGAGGATTTGATGAGGGATCTCAACTTTTTGTTGAGGCCGATAAGGGAGTTTTTCCAGTCTTGGGACTTCATCTTATTCTGCATCAGTTTTCTCCTTCTGTTGTAGAGTTTTGTTTATGGCAGGGGACCACCAGATTGGCTTCCTTTTTTTGGAGGACAGCGTCTTGGTTCTTTTGGGTACGCCGAGATCCATGCATTTGTGTACGTGTTTGTACAGTACACTGGTGTATGATTCGGTGGTCATGCAACTGATCTCCATTTACATGGGTACCGTGAAGTTAGCCATCTCTGTTTTTAGAAGACCAAAGTTAGCTTTGGAGAAGTTTTTCATGGTGGTTACCTTTGCGGGAAGGGGGGGGGGGTGGATTCTCAAGGTGATTAGTTTGTGGCTGGAACTAACCAGGGAGGAGCTGACTACTGGTGTAGAGCAATGGTTGCCCATATTAGTAATGACCAGGTCAAAGATGTTGCTACCTCTAATGGGGGTAAGAACGAGCTGGTCCAGGGCATTGGAATTAATGAATTCCAGGAAACGCTAGGCAAGTGTATTGGTACATAAGTAGTTTTCCCACTTAATGGAGGGGTAGCTGAAGTCTCCCAGTATGAGAGTATTAGGTTAGACCCTACATTCTCCAGGGTGCTTAGGAAAGTGGAGTGTGAGTCTTGGGACATGGTTGGGGATCTACAGCAGACTACATACTGAATTGCTGTCTTACCCAATGTTAGCTGCACCTGAAGCATCTCAGATGCATTATATTGGGCTACCAGTCTGGAGGTGTACACATCCTTTACGAATATGGCAACACCGCCTCTTTTGGAGCTTCGGTCCAAGTTCTGGGGCCGAAAGGTATGGAATGAGTTACAGCCCGGTAGTGCAGGGGTGCTTTCTGCTGCCTTAAACCAGGTCTCTGTTATGGCACTAATGTCATTGTTTTCCATTTTAAGGAGTGCTTCGAGTGAGTGCATTTTGAGATTTAGACTTCTAGCGTTGACTTCAATCCACCTCTGCATCTTTGCTGAGAAAACTATGACATTTTGGATCTTCTCTTTAGTTTGGAATTACTGAGACTGGCTTATTCACAACTGCAACCTAATGAAGGCAATCCTTCAAGTTGTGACAATAATAGACATTTCTCTGTTGATGGTTATTCTCAGGGCATGTAAACTCTGAAAGAACTAGGCAGGAGTCACTAGCAAGAAATCCCTTAATGGAGTAATCAGGAGACAGTAATCTAGCAGAGGAAAACATGAAGCCCACCTAGACAATTCTGATGAGTAGCTGGGGCTGTTCCAGCGAAGTCTGTGGACTCTGCCTCATATAAAACTTTGTCAGCAGAGCTACGGAACACTGTTTTGGCAGCTAATTGCTCTCATCAACCTTAAAGGGGGCTTCTTCTATTTGAAGAAGTAGGACAGCCTATGAGAAAGACAATGAGCCAAGATGCTTCATAATGATCCTCTGTAAAGATCAACACCCATCTTACCTTTGCAGGTCTTTCACCATATCTTTTAAAGTGTGCCCTAAACGGACTTCACCAGAGAGAAGGGCTTGAAGCAAGGCATTCCTCAGTATTCTTAAAAGGAGAAGGGTCATCTAGCACACACACATACATGGTACTTATGCTCTAGCTACAAGACAGTCAAAAATCAGAGTGGCAAATATAAGAGGGTACTGAAGAAGCCACAGCAGCAGCTTTTTCCAAAAACCTGTTTGCGTCAGAATCAGTGAGGTTTGTCAGCTTTTCTAGAGCATGACCCACAAGAGACAAACGGATCTTAGCTGGATAAGATATACAGTTAAGGTAAGTAATGCTGAAACTGCCACAGGTCAACATCCTCTGCCTCTTGTCAATCCTGTTAAACAGTGGATAGCTGGCAGAGTGGCAGAAAGATGGCATAGTCTCTAGGATCCATGGAAGACTGAAGAACTCTCAAAGCAATATGTTCTGGTATGCTTAATCAGGTTGCCACTCTACCATGTTTCACTGTTTCTGTAGAGCATTGGTCTTCTTAGCAGCAAAGGGAACATAATCTGTATGCTTGCAGGCTTCAGGAGAGGCAGGCTTCAGGAAAGGTTCCATAGTAGGGATTACTCAAGATTCCATCATCAACCTCAAAAAGTGACTCAGCATTTTCAGGGGAGAAGGCAGAAGAGCTACAGGTCAATCCACAAAGGACTTCATGAGCATCTAAATGAGAGATAATCAGGAATGGATGTCTTACCAAACTTGTGAATGGCATAAAAAAGACATTGGGATCTTAATAATTTCCCTTCCAGAAGACTTAAGTACACTGCCCTACCCTAAATCTGACACAGAGCTACTTCTGCACTACTGACATAAATTACAGTAATTAAACAGTAGTGACATGTTTTGTGTTGGGTAACAGGCCCTGAGCCCAGACAGGTAAATTATGAAAGGCCTATACAATACTTTGCAATGACAACAATAGAGCACTATGACAACTTTGAAAACAAATAAACAGCACATAAGAAAAATGTTCATGCCTTGAGAGTGTCTCAGCCCCACTTGAGCAGAAAGACCCAACCCATTCTCCCCATCATTCGCTGATGAGCAGTGATTAGTCTAGGACAGAAACAGACTTCCTAAGATCAAGTTCAACCAATAAGGCTTGCTAGGGGCACTCAAGGGTTCACTCCAAGCATGGTGACTAACAGTGGTGCTCTAGACATTAAAGCACAGGATAGACAGTGCTGGAACCCAGTGAATCCCCCCAAAATGGCCATCAGGAATAACACTTTTTCTACTCACCCCAAAATGAGCTAAAGATGAGAACAAGCTCAGTTGTTGCTAGCCAACGGAGAATTGGTGGTACCAACGAGCTGGAGGTCACAGTGGAGACAACACTTCGTTAAGGTCTGGCTAAAGAAACTTGCTCTTCACAGTCTTAACCTTCTCTCTGATTCTGGCCCCAGACCATGTAAACAGATGACCCTTCTCATTTCTCTGAAGAACACCTGTAAATATGTCATCCTGGGAGAAGAAATATGGACTTCTAGCTACTTCTGCCTTCTTCAACTGGTCAGGTTGAAGTAATGACAATGAAGACAATTTATGATCTTGTGCACCCTTCTAAACCACACGCACGTATGCATGCACACACACTTAGCACGTGCCTTGCCTGGTGAGCTGATGAAATGTGAACACTCCAAAGTTTAAACAATTTAACCTTTGTAAAATAGCACTTTCCACCTATGAACCTATGAACATGATTAAGGGCCAAGATGCAAACCATACAAGTGAAAGAAGACAGGTTATACCCTACTAGACCAGTGCATGGCACAGGATATGTACTCAGCAAGAGGTGCATGCCCTAGATTTCCACAAATGTACGCAGCTGGGGATGTCAGAAGAAAATTCTATTACCCACTGCAAAGGGTCTTTAGGTTCAGAGTGAATGGTTTCAGCATCACATTCTAAATAATTTTGCCTTAAAATGGCATGGTGGTAGCGTCTGTTTTGACATACTGTTTTTCAGATGAAAATTGCTCTCCACACAAAGTGCTTGATATCACAATTCATTGTTAATCTGCACTTTCCTTTTCTTCAGTGTTTGATTCCCAATGACATTAGCTGAAAAGTGGCCAGTAATCAGGTTTTCTTAAACAGTGCTTGAAACAACTACCAATAAATCATTATGATGTTACACTTTGATTTTTGCTAGTTACAGATCACTAAACACATATTTATGGGTAATTTTTGGCTTAACTAGGGTCACCACCTGTCATTTATGGAGGACAGTCCTATTTTGGTTGCTATGTCCTGCAAGGAAAAAATAAAAACATATAAAATGGAATATGCATGAGATTTTAGGGAGAAAAGTACTGAGATTCCTTTAATAGTTGTACAAAGCAATTATCATCTATCAGAAACATCTTAATATTTTATGAAATAACAGATATAACTCAAAGTTTAAAGAATAAGCTTTTAATTTGGTGAAAATCATGAATTCCAGCTGTTTGCATCGGTTGTGGATATAGTTTGTCCTGCAAAATTTCATGCTCTCAAAAATAATTTCCTACTTTGGTTGTCTGAAAAGGTGGCAGCCTAGGTTTAACAAGTAGCCATGTATAAGATTTATTTTCTCTGTAGGACAAAATGCATACCTATGACTACACAGGGAGAGGGATTCTACCTGCAAAGACTTAAAGTGCATGTCTTTTAAATGATGAAAATAATCATAAAATAGTCCTATGAGCTTTCAAGTAATGGAAATCCAAACTAATACAACCAGACACAGGAGAACCAAAGAACAGAAGAAGTAGGATGCAAACAAACCAATAACAAACAAACCCACACAGTCCACCACAGTTGATGTAATTTTAATACACATACAACAAAAAATGAAAAGGATAAGTGCTTTCAAGTAGAAACTCTTCTTCAGATCCATAAAAATAATAAAATCAAATGACATTTTAAAATATTAAAAACATCCAGTGGAAGCAATCACTGATAGCAACTCCCTCTTAATACACACCCCTTCCAGATTACATTGGTCAATTGCTAAACCAATCTCCATCATCTTCTAGGTCTATGCCCTCTCAAGACTGGCTTCAGCAGCAACATGGTATTTAAGCCAGGGGCTCAATCTGCCTGTAGATCAGCTATCCATTTAACTTTAGTTTGTTCAGTTATCAAGCACAGATCACCCCCTCTCATAGTTACATGTTGCACATGCAACAACAAAAAATAAATGAATTATTTGGATATGATTTACCATGTTGAGCTAAAGAATTATGTATTACCCTTTCCTAATGTCACTCGAATGCTGTAGAACACTATTTTAGTATACAATTAGCTTTACCCACATAAAAGGACGTGCATTACACACATTTAGCTAAGTACACTAAGTTCTTAGTCCTACAGTCAGCAAAGTCATTAAATTTATAAACTCTCATGTCGATCGGATGCTGAAAAAAGTTGGACTTATCAATAAAATCACATCCTTTGCAATTCCTGCAAGGGAAAGTCCCAACTTTGTGTGTCTGAATACCGGCTTGACCCATAGTAGCCATAACAAAAATCCTTACAAAGTATCCTTTTCAAATTTGATGCATTTTTAAAATTAAAACATGGTGTTGGACCTACTATGATCTTAACCTTGTCATCAGAATGTACAGTTTTTCAATTGTTCATAATCACCCCCACCCCTGTATCTTGGCCATATCAATATTTTATGTTATAACCACTCTTGGATAAGGAGAAAACCCCTTCAATTGTGAACAGGGCTGTGACTGATCCTTTGGTTGGAAAATGGCATCACAAATCCTTAGCTCTCTATTTTGTCTCTGTTCAAACCATGGTTTAGCTGTTGTACATATCCAGGTGTGATGGCTTCTCTCAACACTCTGTATATCCTGTACAGGGTAGCCACAATCTTTAAAGCATGTCAATAAGAAATTCATCTCTTCCAAGTACTTCTCTTCTGTACATAGCCAAGAGGTCTGCATCATCTGGCCTTTCATCACATTGTTGAAGATGTGCTGTGGGTGCATACTGTCAATGCTTCACCAGTGTATTCTTCCAACTGGATTTACGATAGGTCCTTGTTTGTAGGCACCCCCCTTTCATCCTTAAACACCTTCAAATCAAGGAAAGCTGTTTCATCTGATGAATGATGAGTAGTGAAGGAAAGGAAGTTGGTGCTAGATTGCAAATAGGTGACAAACTCTTGTATTTGTTCTCCAGTGCCTGTCCAAAGAATGAAAAGATCATCCACAAATCTCTTGTAGAAGCATACATATTGCTTCCATAACTTTCTTTGACCATATACATATTGCTCTTCCCAATGTGCTAACATTAGAATAGCATAGGTATTAGCGCAGCCTGTCCCACTGCAATGCCCCATTTCTACAGAAAATATCGTTGACCAAACAAAAAAAATGTTACTCTCCAGGACCAGTCTAAGGAACATACAAATCTGAGAAATCATGCTCTGTTCAAAGGCACTGTCCTTAACCAAAAAATCCTTTATGGCCATTATACCCTGTTCATTGGGTATGACTGTGAACAGACTGTTCACGTCTCAAGTCACTAAAGTCCTATCCTTCATAATTCGTGTGGTATCCATAAAGGCAGAAAGTGAAGTCAAAAAACACAATGTATCTTTCAAAATGGCAGGTGCACAAGCTAACATCGGTTTAAGTTGGTTCTCCACCCATACAGATATACACTCAGTCACTCAACCCCGCCCCGAGACTATCGGCCTTAGGGTTGGGTTCTGGCTGTCTTTATATGCACCTTGGGGAGACCTTTTATTATTGGTATTACAGGCTCATCAGAATTCACAAAATGATAGGTCTCTTCAGAAATTTTACGTGTGAGGAATAATTCTTCTAATATCTGCCCCACATTTGTTATAATACGTTTCTCTTCCTGAACAGAACTTTCATTGTACATACTTTGGTCTTGCAGCATTAATAACATTTTCTCTTCATACATAGCGGAGTCCATCACCACAATGGCTCCACCTTTATCAGCTGGCCTGATAACAATCTTTTGAGTAGAAGCTGGTTGTTTTAAAGCTGTTGACTCATCCAATGTTGGATGGAAATCAAATGGTATGATAAAAACAAAATCACAGTTAAATGTCTCAACATGCACTTGAAGAAAGCCTGCATTTGAGGCAGTGTTACCGTAAGTCAGGGAGATGAAAAACTGAATGAAAAGATAAATGGCATCACAGTGAAGGGAACTACAGGAAGTAGTAGTCTTGGCTGACAAACAAAATTAAAAACTAAATCCTTACACATTAGTACAGGATAGAATAAAAAACACTGTAAATAACAGATGCAAGACATATGATAGGCTCCTAACATTAAGTATCAACCATTTAGAATGACACTGAAGTGTTACTAAAGCATAAACTGAGATCTGATCCCAAATGCATGTGTTTTTCACTTTCTGCCCACAGCTGTCCTTCATGAAAACCTTATTTCATAAAGTAGATGGTGGTGGTCTGAAACACATAGGCATTAACTTGTAATGCTCGTACTTAAAAAAAAAAAAAAAAAAACAGAGATGGCCTCCAATCATTACCTTATAAGCATACAATTCATAATCTAATGAATTCTTTGAAAAGGTACAAATGCCAATCAATATGTAAGACAGAACTGGAAACACATATGGATCAGTGCAGGGCCATATACATTATGTGGGCAGACTCTAACCAAAGTACATTTTTGGTCAACTTGTCTAGTTACAAGTTTTATACAGTTTACATAAGGATATACAGCTCTTTAGAGATGGCAGTCTGCCCATACTTAGAAGAACAATTTATCTTGCTTCTATAAACAAAAAGAAAGTGCAGGGGGGATGGTATGGCTTTCATTTCAGTATAGGAGTTGAAAAAGACATGAAATTCAAACTATGAATAGGAACTCATGCAGATCTGAAATATACTACAGCTGTGTAGGTGACTTAACAGACTAGTACATGTTCAAGCAAAACAGTTGTGTAGTATTCATTACAGATGACTTATCAACTAGTATCCACATATATCCGGCCACTCTATGAAGCTTAAGCACCTTCCTCGTGTCTGCAAATCTATTTCAACGTAATCAGATGTACACCACACAAGTAAGGTACCTGAGCTTTATACACTGGCTGCACCTACAGACATGCCAAAATGCAGAGCTTTCTTGTCCCCTGTAAAAGAAGGCTAAAGACCATATCTCCAAGACCAGCCTAGTCATGAAGGAAAAAAAGAGGACAGGTACTCCATCTTGGCTAAGGACAAGATCATTCAGGAAGATGGAAGGAGGGTATCTGTACTGCTATACTGATTTATTCAATCATCTACTGTTATTGTAAGTTACCTAGAGAACTGCACTATGTTCTTCCAGAGATCACCATAGTAATACTCCTTAGTGATGGGGACTACCGCCAAAGCTCAAGAAGAGAAGGTGAATGGACCTGATCCAGAATCCAGCATGCCCTATAGAACAGCCCAGTGAAACCATCCCTGGCTCTAGAAAAGCATCCTGATTGCAATGTTTGGTAAATGTGTAAATACAGGATGAAGAACTTGCATAGTTTTCCTCAACTCTTTAGTTGCCTATGCACATCCACACAATGAAGAATTCTCTTTCTCTTATTTTGTAGATTAGGATAAAAGGAAGGGAGTTAGATAGTTTGATTAACAGTAAACACAGAAATTACTTTACACATAAAAAGAAGGGTAGGTCCTAAGCCTTGTACTTGTTAAAAATAAAATAAAAAAAAACAACACAAGAAAGGTTGAATAGACATAAGGGCCTGCAATTCAAACGTCTATCCAACAGAAAATAAGGCTACACAACAACACAGTCTTCCAAGTCACACATTTTAGAGAAGAGCTGGCTACGTGTTCAAAGAGAGGGCGAATTACCTTTTCCAAAACAAAATTCAAATCCCAAGGCAGAGCCATCTTCTTTCTTGGTGGTCTAATATGCAATTCCCCATTTACAAATTTGTTTGACTTGGAAAAGGAGAAGAAAAGGAGGGATCCAGTGGTAAACAGGCTGACATGGACAAAACGTGTACCCTGACCGAAATGCATGCTAGGTCACAACTGTGCAATTCATACAGGTATTGAAGAAATAGGGGTGCCTCTCCTCCCAACTTAAGATGGGTCCTGTCCTCTACTTTGGTACAAAACAGAAACTATTTTCCATTTGGTTAAATACGATTTCCTAGTAAGAGGTTTCAGGCTTCCTTCAATACCTGCTGTATACCTTCAGAAAGAAAGGTGCCTAAAACAAATCAAAAAATATCATCCACATTGTTTCAGACTTTGAACATTTAGATGAAGTGGATTAGAGTCAGATTTTGAATACTCAGATGAATCAGATTAGATTCAGATTTTGAATAGTCAGACAAATCATACTTTGAATATTAAGATAAATACAATATCCTTTGTCCTAAGAAAGTCTACTCTGAGAGGAAATTCTTGTGATTGGCCTTGATTGGTTGCATTACAAGTTGTTGTCTCGGAGAAAAGGGCGTCACCAATATAACCTTTGGTAAGTCTTTATCTTTTGAGGGTGCCCTGGAGCACAACTGTTTTAGTTGTCTGTTGAGATTGAAGGCAAACATATTTCTTTGAGGGCTTCCCCACTGATTGGGCTATTTGCAGGAAGACCTTCCATGAGTGCCTGTCCTGCATTTGCACAGGAAGTCTGTGACTGCATTCTGCTCTGAAGGAATGTAATCCACCTGAAGGAATAGGCTTTGCTGAATTGCTATACCCCATGCAATCACAGCCAGTCTAAATGGGGGTAAGACCTTGTTCCTCCTGGTTTATGTACCACATTACAGTGGTGTTGGTGTATGTTACCACTAGAATCATACCTAGTGACCATGGTTGATTCAGAGGTTTTATGACATTTATAACATGTCTTTCTGGTTGATGTGCTTGTGACTGTGTTGGGGTACCCACATTCCCTGTACATTGACACCCTGAAAACAGCACTTCAAAGACTGACACATCTAAGGCCACTGTCTAGGCAGGGATAAAGAGAATGAAAGTCCACCAAATTAATTATTTCTTTATAAAACTCAGAACAGGAATTGGAAAAGCTAGTCTGTGTGTTGAGCCCAATCAGACTTGAGGAATGACTGCATCTTTCTTATGTGAAGTCTGATATGAGGAATCATCAGGATGCAAGAGTCCATAAAACTTAAAGCTCGTAGAAATTCTCTTGCAGTGAACATCTTCTTTTGTGAAAGACTGAGGCAGTACAGATGATAATGTTTGCATCTTTTCGGGAGGAAGAAAGGTAGTGATCACATACGTGTTTAACAGTCATTCCAGAAAAATAAGTCTGTAAGGTGAGAGCAGGGATAACTTTCTAAGGTTCAGGGTAATTCCCAAGTTGTGAAGACGATTCATCGCTAATTATAAAGAAGTTAATGCTTCCTAACTGGTTGAGACTGAAATCAGGCAATCACCCAGGTAAGGAAAAATGTGGATAACCTTTTCTTAACTTAGCAAAACTGGTTACAGTTTGAAACTAGTCTACAGCAAACTATATCCTATTAAGCGACAGTCTGTCAAAATTCAATGCTCTGCCCAACCCAGAATTGACAACAGCCATTGCAGAATTATTCACAAAAACACTGTACAACCATGTAAATGGCTGCATAGAGGTTGATGTACCTACTAGAATTAATTCCAAAACAAATCCCAAAAACAAACCACACTGGTGGAATCCTAATCTTAGCAGGGTGTATAACAAAAGGAAAAAAGTAATGGCCTAAGTCAGAAAGAGCAAGTTGTATAATAATAAGAGCTCACAAATAAAACTAAACAGGAAACTAAGAGGACTAATAAAACTCAACAAGACCAGTTATAAAGTCAAGATACCATCTCAGACTAATGATAAATGCAAGGCCTTCTACAGCTATGGCTGAATCATCAAAGGTAACATGCGACAGTGTGCTGAACTAATAGCAAGTTGTACCACCTCCACTGAACAGAATGACATAGTGAATCTGCTGGTCAACAAATTCAGCTCAAACTTTACTTTACACCCAACCCCCTTCCAACCCTTGTGAAATCTCTACTGACACCCCCCCCCCCTTCAACTATCAGTAGGGAGCAGGTCATAGCAGCAATTACTAAGACTAAAAACACACCCTCGGTGGGGCCTGACAGTATCCTAGGTTGCTCTTAAATAGCCTGAAACATGACCTATCAGGGCCACTTTAATCACTTTTCAACTACAGCCTCAAAACAGGCTACCTACCAAGTTAATGGAGGACATTTATCCCTCTTCAAAAGGGTGGACCATCAACTGACCCTGAAAACTATAGACCCATTAGTCTGTTGGAAATGATCAATAAAGACACTGGCAACCAACAGGCACTGGACTTATCCCAGTTTGTTTTTGTCAAAGGTAGGTCATGCCTACCTAACTTGATAGTTTCTTGAGAAGGTAATCAAAGAAATGGATGAAGGGAAAATGGTGCATACTGCCTACCTAGTCCTGGCTAAGGGATATCCCAACTCAGGTACTGAGGACAAACTCACTGAACTAAGCATAAATCCCTACACAAACTGCTGGATGGCAAGCTGGCTCACAGACAGGATCCAAGAAGTCAATATTGGTGAGAACATCCTACCAAGAGGCAGGTCACCAATGGAGTACCACAGGACTCCATGCTTTGCCCACTCTTGTTTAGCTTTTACTTCTTAGAGGTGAAGGATAATGTCAAAGGGCTCTGGCTCACAAAGTTTGCAGATGACCGTAAACTGGGAGCTATCCTAAAATAGCCCATGACACTAACATCATGCAAGAAGGTCTAACACAGACAAATGATTTGTGCTAAAACCACAGATTAAAACTCAGTGCAAAGAAGTGCATTATAGTGCTTTTTGGGAAAACATCTACCCAGGCAAATTACTCCATTTATAAGATATTCCTAAGAGTTGACCCGATAGTAAGAGATCTAGGAACATATATAGACAGTAACCTGGCCTTTGACCAACTTGTAGCAAGATAGTAATACAATCATTCTATGCCGTCCAACTTATAAGTAAGTGTACGACATCCAAGTCCAAGGAAGTTATAGTACCACTCTACTCTTCCCTTATCAGACCCATCATTGAGTACAATGCCCCCTTCAACATGTCTCTTGACTAGGCATATGCAACAGTTGGAATGCCCACAGTGGTTCCTCACCAAGAGAATCCAGGGTATTAATACACTGTCCTATACAGATTACCTTTGAACCCTGTCTCTATAATCAGAGAGGCGATCTATGCTTGGCATATAAAGCACACTTAAATCCAGTCACCCAGATGGAGCTTTTGCACTTCCACAAAATGAACAGCACCAGAAACACTAGATTCAGGGATATGAACTTTGCTTATGACATAAATACTACATACTGGTGAGACAGATATGTGACACAAAGGACCCCGATGCTCTGGAATAGGCTCCCCCATCTGTCTGAAGTGGAGTCCACCCCTAACCTTATTCAAATGTACCCTTGGCCATTGGATTGGAAATTGGAAATTCATCCTCAGGCTGGCTCCCTCATCTCTTCTAGACAGAGGCCGGCAACATTCCCTAACTAACATACCCCCCAATAACTTTTTAGCAACCTCTTGACTAACATACCCTCTTCATTAAGATGCAAATGTTACCATGAGATGCAACTGTGTTGGGTTGTGTGGCTAGGCTTACAAAGGCTATGATGGTCATTAGCCTACCATATACCCATGAACCTCTTGGAGCAATGTACTTGGCAAAAACTCAGAGTACTAGAAACTCCAGAAGGCAAAGAACTAAACAAATAATGGAACCCACAAAACAAAAAAAAATGTTAAAAAGCCTCTATGCTTATCTGTGTACTCCTATTCACAAGAACCAATGTTTAGACCTACAGTGAACAAAAAGGCTTCAAGGGGATAGATAGATCAGGAATGACCTCTAGCTGGCCTCTTTCCTGGGTACCAGAAAAAGTCTTGAGTAAAATCATTTTCCCCATTGATCTGATCCGTGGCCACTAACTATATGACACCCAGCAAGCCTGAAAGATTTGAACAATGAGGTGAAGCTGATTCTGAGACTGAAGGATTCCTGAGGGAGTGAGGAAGGAGTTTGCAACCACATTCTAGAATACATAGCACCAAAGTGTCTGTTACACAGAAGTATTCCATGAAGCTTTCAGAGAAAGGCCAGAGTAAGAAGGGGCAGGAGAGAACAACAAGGATAGTCAAAAAGTTTTTCTTCGAGCGTTCCATTCCTGCAATTCATTTTTTTAAGTCTCCTTTGTAAGGTTTGCAAGAATGGGTCCTGGATTCGATGTATAATTCCTTTTGGATTTGATGTATAATTCCTTTGAAACTTAGCAAGTACAGATGAGAAAAGCTGCTTAACTACTTGCATGATTTTTCTCATTGTTCTAGCTTTTAAAAAACTTCATAAGAAGAGTTACCAAATGCCAATAACGTGTCTAGAGGGGCATTTAATAACTGAACTTTTACATCCTCATGAAAGGATTGTAATTTTAAACAAGCATGCCCTCTCATAACAGTACCAGTCACAGCTGGCCTACAGATAACATCCACAACAATCATAGTCACATTTGATAGTGTGATTAGCTACCGGAAAAGCAAAAATTAAGCATGCGCCTAGGATTAGATTTCATGTTTAAAATAGGAAGAGTTGCAAAAGTGTGCCCCATATTACTCAAAATAAACAGAAGAACATTGGGAATGTGGGTTTGATAATTAACAGCTCTAAATTGTAATGTGGCAGAAGTATACACCTATTTGTCATTCCAGTCAAGAGCTCTAATTGTCCTTAACATTGAGAATTGTGTTACAGGAGGGAAATGTTCTAGTACATTCATTAGGATTCAGACAAAATGACAGCAGGATCTGCAGTGGGATTTTTTGTACAGATACACATGAGTATCAGGAACTCTGTAAAACCCATCGGGCTTCTTAGGGGCTGGAGGCTGGAATTTGAGACAATGAAGCAGCTAAAAACACATCTTCCACAGCCTTCAGAAACTGAGGGCTAGGGGCGAGGCCAAGGATGAACACAGGATAGCAGCAGATTTCTTCAGCTCCACCAATTTCATTACACTGACAGGAATTAATTACTTAAAAAATTAATTTTTGAAGTAATTTTCTTTCTAAATATGTTTGTTTTATATAGTTCTTGAACTATATCTAAAAAAGAAAGGAAATCTTAACAATATTCCTGTCAGAAATCACTTTGGAAATTTTCCTGTCAGTTTATCAGTCTGAAATGAGTTCCAGTAAGACAAATTCTCAAGACTCCAGCATCAAGAAAGAACTTCAGTCTCTGATAATTATAATCCAGCAACTTACTGCTAAGATGGATAAAATGGATACTAAAATAGACACCTTCATAGAAAAAACTACAAAACAAATAGACTTGTTACATATAGACCTGCAACAACAGAAGATCCAGATGACAGGCATAGAAGAAGCTGTGAATGACATGGAAAATAGAATCCAAGAAGAGGAAATCAACATTGAGTTTCCGCAGAAACAAAATACACATTTACAAACAAAGCTGGATGACCTGGAAAATAGATCTAGGCGCAATAACATTAGGATTTTTGGACTGCCAGAAAATATTGAAGGTAACAATATTACTTCTTTAACAACATGGCTCCCTAAAACTTTAGACTTACCAGAAGCATTCTCTTTTGGTATCGAAAGAGCACATAGATCTATAGCTAATACTAACTCTAACAAAAAATATCCTAGATCAGTTATAGTTAGATTTCTATCATCTTTTGATAAAGAGATGGCTCTTAAATCTGCTTGGGCTAAAGCTCCTGTTAAGATTAATGAGACAACTGTGCGTTTTGACAATGACTATTCTTCCATGGTAATAGCTAAAAGAAAAGTTTTTCTGCCACTAATAAGGGAGCTTAAAAAAGCACAGTTTAAAACATACCTTCTGTTTCCTGCCAAGCTTAAAATCTTCCTTCCTGATGGTCCTAAAATTTTAGATGACTTAGACTCTGCTTTACAGTTTATAAAAAAAAATAAGATTTTGGATAAAATAGAAGGAAATAGAATGGGCTAGTCCTTCATTAAAGAGACTGGCAACTGAAACTTCGTGGAAGACTTCAGAGAAGAAGAGACTAAAAAACAAATGATTTGTTCTATGTTTTTTTTTTCTCTCATCATTTTATTTCATTATTAATCTTTTTAAATATAGTTCCTGCATTTCCAAGAAGCCACAAATATTTTGAAAGATTTAATCAAAGTTATTCTCTGTGTGCAAAGAAATGTTTTGTTTCATAACCAGCCAAAATATCTGAAGATTTAATGGCAAGCTATGATTCAACTTGTTTCTCTTTCTGAAAAGGAGAAGTAAGGTCAGTAATTTGATACATTTTTTCTTTATCTTTTTTTTTTTCTTCTCCTTTTCTTCTTTTCTTTGTTTAAACAATGACATTCTATTTAGATTATGTAGTGGGTAAAGGGTGGGGGAGGGCAGGGAGAGAAGAGTAATGAAAATATGATTAATAGAATAATAACATATTTATTCCTTGTAAAAAGTTTATATGTTCTTCAAATGCTATTCCTAATTATACTTTCTTGATTATACTGCTTATGCTTGTTTGTAAATAATCTGTCATGCTTTAACTAATAATAATTAGAACTAAATAATAGTAAATATGTTTTATTTTTAACTCTATTAATATAAACAGTAAGTAATATTCCATTGTATATACTTCTTATAGCTTTCTCTTACATTTTTTTATTTCTGCCTTACACCCTTTTATTTTCTACTCTCTTTTCTTTTCTTTATTAATATATAGAAATGCTTTTGATCATATAGACACAGTAAATAATAAGATTTGCATAAAATTGAGTTGGGACAAAAATATTGAGTTTTATTACTTATTAATAATTTTGGGCTTAATTTCACTTACATAGAGGCTGTAATAACCTGTAAAATACATTGTGAAGGTTTTGTCATGTTTAGATGCATTTACACTGCTAAATGAATGTTTGTCACTAGTTTTTAATAAGTTTCCCGCCAAAATGTTAAGAGAGACAATCTGGGATGTGGGCTGTCTCATGCACAGTGTCCATGAGCTACTTCAAAAGCTTCAACTCTCAGAATTCTCACAGAGAAGCTGAAAGCAATTAGTCTAACCTTTGACCTAGATATCACACTGACACATCACAGATTCAGGAATAACACTCTACCAGGAAATAGAAATGATGCAAATGCGACTATGTGAAGGAAAATGAACTCTTTAACATCTAAATGTGAGTTATTTTATATAATTACTTAAATATCTATGTTATAATTCATAAAATATGTCAGTTATAATGAGTTTAAATGATACAGTTTCTTGTAGTAAGTAAATGTCTTATTTTAGAAGGCATAGAAAATGAAACATTTATTCAAGTGTTTTGAAAATCTACTTAACAGCAGCATAATAATCTGTGTTAAAACTTATGTTCCAAACATATACATTACTATAACTCATTTAATTCATCTGATTGACAAGCATAAATAATTTTATAACTCTATTCTGGAAGAAATTGTCATGTGATATATTTTAAAGCAGTAGTATAGCATGGTTGTAAAATCTGGTTACTAAAATGTGTTTGCTGTGCATTATTTTGTATAAAGCAGACAGATTTATTGTAGGGACAGCAAGTAGGATAGTGCTCAGCAAGGACACAACTCAGTGAGATCAGATATATATATATATATATGTGTGTGTATGTGTATGTGTGTATGTGTGTGTGTATGTGTGTGCGTGTGTATGTGTGTGTGTGTGTGTGTGTATATATATATATATATATATATATATATATATATGTGTATGTGTGTGTGTGTATGTATATATATGTATATATATATATATATATATATATATATATATATATATATATATATATATATATATATGTGTGTGTGTGTGTGTATATGTGTATATATGTATATGTATATATATATATATATATATATATATATATATGTATGTGTGTGTGTGTGTGTGTGTGTGTGTATATATATATATATATATATATATATATATATATGTGTGTGTGTGTGTGTGTGTGTGTGTGTGTGTATGTATATATGTATATAAGTGTTTCTGAGAATCTGCATAACTATGCAGTATGATTTATAACAATTTCTATGAATACAATATTTTATTCTATTGACAATAATGAGTTTGAGTAAATGCTCATATACAAGCAATTCAAGGTTTTTTTGGAAGCTGTTAATTGCATTTACATGACAGAAAATAGATGCATCTTAATATATGTAATGTCTGAATCATATTAGCCAAAGTTTTTGATTTAAATGAATGTTAGAACTTATTTTTCTCTCCTCTTGATTTCTAACATCAAGGTTATTTGAATGCTATTTGAATACAAGTGTTTTATATTACATAGATGTATATAGTAGTATGAACAGTTTTTTAAAAAAAGGTTTATTTTAGTTTATATGATGCTGTTTTACCAAATGTGTAGTCTTGTCTTGCTAGATAATTGAATTGAAAACTGTTAACCTCAGTTAAATATAACTAGTATTAAATTGATAAGGTGGTAGCTGAGGTACTGCTGCTTAGGGTAGGGGTTAACTTGAGTGGTAAATACTACTCTAAGTTGGAGTTTATAACTCCAGGCTGGATGCAAGGTTTAATCCTTACATTATTTTCACTTGTTCATTGTTATTTGTATATAGTTTTGACATCCACAATATATTTTGTACATTCATTGTCACTACAAACAAAACTGAATCCTATACAAAATCCCATAAGAGATTCAATAAATACAGCTATATTTAAAGGTACACCTAAAGGAGGAGATGTAACATTACTTATCTTGTTATTTGTTATTTTGATCATATGATTCTTAAGTTTTAAAAATGCCAAATGACATCTTTAAAAGGAATTTCTTTAAACATTAATGGATTGAATAATCCGTGTAAAAGGGCAAGCCTAATAAGATACATTAATTTACATAAGGCCAACTTAGTCTTCCTGCAAGAAACCCATCTCTTGAAAAAAGATATTGATAAACTAGCCACAAACAAATATACAGTATTGGTTAGTTCAGAGCACACTCAGAAAAAGAGGAGTGGCTATTTTATGGAATAAAAGTATGCCCATTCCTAAAACCATTAAGTCTTATCAGGATGACAAAGGAATGTTTTGTATGGTTACAATACAAATTAATGGGAAGACTTACACTTTAATTAATGTATATTGGATACCTGGAATTGGTATTAATACAGTGAAACATCATCTTGATAAGATCATATCATTCTCTATAGGAGATATTATTTTAGCTGGTGACTTTAATTGTATACTACATGAAAGTGATACTACCACTATAGGAAAAGAAGAATTACATCTAATGCAAAACATTTAAATGATTTTGCTAATTCTTATCATTTGAATGATATTAATAATCAGATAGATTCAAAATCATTACCATACACCTTTTTCTAACAGATACAAAACTTATTCAAAAATAGATAGGGTCTTTATTTCTAACCAGATGGTAACAGATTTAATTAATTCCAAAATCATTTCATGTCCTATATCTGATCATAATTCAATTGTTTTGAATTCATAATAACAATACTCATAATGTTCAGATCAAAAGGATACCAGCATACTTAACTCAACTAAAAGACTATAAAGAATATATACTTTCAGAAGTAAAACATTTTTTAGACATAAATAATACTCCTGAAGTCTCCATTGTTTATGTTTGGGATGCCTTAAAATCATATCTATATGGACAAAGTATCAGATGGTATAATAATAAAAGGAAATCTTGGGATAAGGAATTGTTAGATATTCAAAGTAAATTAGACTCTTATAAACATAATAATAAAGAAAATATTATGGACAAGAAAGTTATTGAAGAAATAAACAAACTAAATGAGAAATACAAAGAAATTTTATCTCATAAAGTTAAAATAACTTTAGAGAAATACAAGTTTTTGTCTTATTCAATAAGCCCCAAATACTTACATAGACTTAAAAATAAAACAAAAAGGTTGAATAAACAAAACCATATCAAAGAAATATTTTCTCTAAGGAAAAAGAAGTTTCTAGTATACCAGAAATACTAGATGAATTTAGAAATCACTTTCACAAAATTAACCATAATAACATTAACATGGAACCTAAAGATAAAATAAAGGAGTTTATAACCACAAACATGAATAAAAAGCTTAATAAACAACAGATTAAACTATTGGACAAGAGTATTTCATATACAGAAGTTATTACACAAATAAATAAGCTTAAATCAAACAAAGCACCGGGTAATGATGGTATTATACCAGAGATATATAAAATCCTTTCTAAAAGTACATATTCATTAATACATAAGGTTTTTATTTTGGCCCAAACTGAGTTAATAACCCCCCCCCCAACTTGGCAATATACATTTATTTCACCAATTTTAAAACCTAATAAAGATCCAACTAGATGTTCTTCATATCGGCCCATCTCATTACTTAATGTTGATTATAAAATGTTTATGAGTATTTTTGCTGATAGATTGAATACAATCATTCCCGGCATTATAGATATAGATCAGACAGGCTTCATTGTAAATAGAAATACTTTTGATAATATAAGAAGAACTTTAACATTAATAGATTTTGCAAATAGGAAAAAGAAAGATTTAACACTTATTAGTCTTGATATAAGTTCAGCATTTGATTCAGTAAGTTGGGACTATCTGTTTACCTTAATGAAGTGCACAAACTTCTCAGATGCATTTGTAAATCTAATTGAGCATTTATACAAAGGAACGTTGGCTTATATTAAGGTAGGAACATATGTTTCACAAAAATACCCATTCTTAAAGGTACAAAACAAGGATGTCCACTTTCTCC
The DNA here is from genome assembly GCF_019279795.1 of Protopterus annectens. NCBI lineage: Eukaryota > Metazoa > Chordata > Ceratodontiformes > Protopteridae > Protopterus > Protopterus annectens. The sequence goes on along the minus strand of NC_056729.1, from coordinate 444,629,383 downwards.
ACTATTATTCACTTTAGTAATGGAGCCTTGGGCTAATTTGATCAGAAACAGTACTGACATAGAGGGTTTTGAAATAGATGAAAATACAACATCCAAAATTCAACTTTTTGCAGATGATGTTCTAATTACATCAGCAGGATCTAATTCTTCTATGCAGTCTCTATTTGATAAAATGATGAATTTTAAAAGTATTTCTGGTTTAATATTCAGTGAAGAAAAAACTAAAATACTACCTATATATACACTAAAAATATTCTCATTAGTGATTTTACTAAATATGTACCCAATTCAGGTCAGATAACTTATTTAGGTATAATACTATCTAAAGATATTAAATCTATTATATATAATAATTATAATACCTGTTTTCTTAATATACAAAATCTTTTTAATACCTGGAATAATATGTTTTTACTATGGAGGAGAGACTTACAATTATTAAAATGATAATATTCCCCAAGATTTTATACTTAATACAATCAATAATACTTCCACCTACAAAATAATTATCAAGAAACTGAATACACTAATGTTAAATTTCCTATGGGCACCTAATAGACCTAGGATTGCATTAAAGAAACATACTAATAGCTGGTCTCAAGGGGTATTTCTTTTCCAGACTTTAATTTATATACTATCTCTTCTATTGTAAAAGTTATTAGTTTATTAATAGATCAGTCATATGTCGCAAAATGGAAAGATTATTGGGAGCTAATTAGTATGCACTTCATGAAAATCTCCTTAACACATAAAAATATGATTGTAAATAACTCCATGTTATGGTTACTAAAGGAATTTTGTACTTCACCTATTACACCTAAACATATGGTTTGTACCCATTAAATATTATTATTAGCTATCGTAACTTTATATTCATGCACCCTAAGTATAGGGAATGGAATTTTATTGTATTCCCTATAATGTATACTCAGGGTATGTTTTTGTCATCTACTTCTGAAGGAACTCATTTAGCTATAGATAATGATCTAAAGTACTGGTATCAGTTGATATCTGATAATAAAGTTAAAAATCTAGATTTCTTAAAACAAGAATTTGATCTAAGAGAAACTTGCTGGTTAGAGATTCAGACCTTTAGACAACATCTCATTAATAAAATAAATCTAATGTCTATAACAGTTAAATAATCTATTCCAACACTGATTGATTACTTGATATTAAATTTACAACATAAAGTTTCTGATAAAGGTAAACTTTCATACATACATAAAATTATCAGACAAGAAACTTTTTACAGTGTAGATTCATACTGGAATTATTTCACTTATATTAATGGGGACCCACCAAATCAACAAGATAAACAATATATATTGGAATCTGCTTATAGAACTACGTCTTCCATTGTCTGGAGACTTTATACATGGAAATTTTTACATAGATCTTTTATACACCTTTGATGATGAATAAAATAAATAATAAAGATAATTTATGTAAGAGATGTAATGTAGAAATTAATGCTGACTGGGCTCATATGTTTTATGACTGTATAAAATTGAAAGAATACTGGAAGTCAATTAATGAATTTTGCAGGCTCTTTTTACAGATAATTTCATTATTTCTAAATCTCTTATATTATTCAACACACCTGTACCTCAAAGTGTTAAAAAGGTTAAGCTTCCCTTGTTTTGGTCTATTCTAGCAGTGGCTAGGAAAATAATAACTAGAAATTGGATTTCAGATACACCTTCTTCGTTCAATGAATTTAAAAATGTTATGAATATAGTGTGCCATATGGAAATAAACACAATTAGGATAAGAACAACTAGAAAAACATCTTATTATATTGTATGGGATAATTTACAAAATTTGTTAAAAAAAAATCTAATTTCAATAGCATGGTATTTTAGTTTAATTAATTGATCTGATTGTAGTGGATGTCTTTGTAAATACTTTAGTTGTTTTGTTGAATATTATAATAATACCTATTTTTAATTACTTGTATAAAATTGTTATGATATTTCTCTTATATGTTAAAACAATAAACCTGTTTTGAAAAAAAAAAAGAAACTGAGGGCTAGCAGCAGGGTTAGAAGTATCCATATAAAAATCTCATAGTGTCTTTTTTTTGGAAGTCAGAATTGTATTCACCCTTCACTTAAAGAAGTCTTTCATTTAGCAGTTGTGTCCCCAAAGGAAATTTCCTCATTATGTGAAACACGGGATAACGTGTTGTCTGCCTCAGATTCAAATCCAGAGGGTTATGGGATATGACAGACATAATGTAGGTATTCTTTGTTAGAATCCAGGAATTTTCTTTCTTCTTCCACAAAACAAGGGAGGCCTCTCTTCCTCTCTAAAGGAATGGAAGTGGAGGAAAGAGGCAGCTTTAGAGAGACATTGAGCAAAATTGAACTAATCTTGTAATGGGCTTTCTCACTGGAAGAGGTAGAAAGTGGGGGAATGTTCTTAGTTTTCTGAAAATGTTTCCTAGTATTGCTTAGATATATGGTTTTCAGAGTGAATGCCACAGGCCTGACTTCCATAAGTGAGCCATGGACATCCTCTTTGACTAACAGCTGATGGATACCTTCCAGATCCTCAGATAAGATCAGTCTAGGTTCTCAGTTGAATGTTCAGTCTTATCAGATGTGCAGGTATCCCGAGCCATAACAGCCTCCTAAAGGGGATGTGTTAGAGGGCCTAGGAGAATCAGACTGACAGTCCAGTGGCTGTGAGGGTACCTCAGCGAGAATCACCAGTCTCAGATCAAATAAAAGAACTTTCCAGGTTATCATCTCTCTCTTCTCTCAAAGTTTTGTTTTGTATTTCTTTTTACCTGAGGGTGAGGGTCAGGGAAGGAGGGAGCTGAAGCCATAGCTGCATGCTCCAAGTACTGAAGATGTTTGTTTTCTAAGTAAGTCCGAAAGGAATTAAGCCTAGTACTAATAGTCATGGGGTGAATTGTAGCCAGATACTATAGGATTTAATGTTGTGCTGGGTCCCTACGTAAAATAAACAACTCAAGTGGGAGTCTTTGTTTATCTGAAACCCATAGTCACACTGAGATTTTCTCCTGACAGCTGTAAGAAACTTTTCACACACAGAGTTGCACAAAAACAGGAATGGTCCCCAGTGGTATACTTATCTACATGGAAACTTCACAGTAAAGCTGACCCAACAGATGACCAGACACAATGCTGACAAACGTTTGCATATGCACACTAGCAGCAAGAACCATCTGAGTTTTGTTGTGTTCAAGCATTATTCTTAAAAAGGCAAATCAACTTGTGCTAAGGGTGAGGAAAGTGCCTGACCTTTGTAGAGTGGACAGGCATAACGTGTGCTGGCAGGCAAATCTCCATCTTTAATGAATACTGGAACAGTGATCTTATAAAGGACATCTTAACCTTACTTACAAACAAACTGCCACATGACATGACTGCAGGTTCCTTACCAAGCTGTACACATATGTCATGAGAAACAATCACATTACATGCAGTCATTAAATACTATTCAACATAACATTTGTCAGGTTCAAGAAAAGTTAATCATTGCAGGACGTGAAGGCAAACTTACATTTTGAATGTTGATTTGCAGCTGAGTTTTGTAGTGATTGAAGTCTTTGGTCAAGTCATAACCTTGATGATAGGATGTGAAAATTCCTTGAAAGAAAGCCAGCAGCTATAAATATAAGAGAGAAATGTGTAATTAAACAAAGGTCTTTAGTGCCTGACATTTGTCACTCAGTCCTCTCGGCTTTAGAAATATTGCCATAGTTGGCACCAACAATAATAAATACCTCTACTTTCAAGAAAACTGACTACTGTGGCCTGATATCTAGTTAACGGACCTGTAAGTTACATCACTTAAAACCTCCTTCCTACATTAAACATCTGCAGCCACAAAAGTGCAAGACTGGTGACATGATACATTGATCAAAACATGTAGTACCTGCAGAACAGCAGAAGAAAACAGCTGTGAATAAGCTGATACATTCAGAAAAAGCATCAGGATTGCACTCCACAACTGTGCAAGTACAGGCAAGTTATTAAATGTTACTAAAATGGTTTAATGAAAGTTTATAAACATAGTCTCTGATCTAACACTGCCTACATAATGATAAAAGCAGCGGAATTTTTATGTATTTTAATGAGCCTAAGTTTTACAAGTTAGTTATACTGAAAAACCAATTACAACCTGTTTAAGCATCACTTCATTAGATTCTGAGGGTATAGGGAAACTAATTGTATGAAAAATGTTAATGTGCTATGTGAATGGCAACCTTTTTTGTATCTTTCATTTGAAATTTGGCTGCATCGTGCAATCATCTTACTGCAATGTTACTTTCCACTATGCGAGTGCCAGTTATCATACTTTATTTATTTATTTGCATTTGTTTACTAGGAGGTCTACTGGGCCAGGGTGAGCCTGTTTTCAGTAGAGGCCCAGGGAGAAAAGCTCCAAAAACCAACAACATGATAAAGCTAAAGAATCAAAATAAAGAAATCAAGCAGTGATGGTACAGAACACATTACAGAATAGGTAATACAATAAAATAGATAAAATCTAACATCTGTATAAAGAATAGTTGTGTAAAGAACTTAACATAACCTTAGATGTCCTTCTCTACCATGTTGCAGTATTCATAACTGTAAGGAGGTTGCTGCTTGCAGCACCGGACATGTGGCCAGTATACCAAAGTCTTAGGAGCAGGGGTACATGCGACGTTTGATGTCAGAGCCATAAACTGACGTTGGTTATAAAAGTGATGCCTGCACATACATTCAGAATGGACTGCCACATACAGCAATACACCTGGAATCCATGAAGAGGAAGAAGGAAGCTTTTCAGACCCACATGTAAGACCAGGCCAAGGGATGCCTAATGCAGGCTTATGCCTGATGCTGAGGTTTGGCAGATGGAGAGAAATCTGTCCCCTCCAGTGGCTAAACAGGGAGAGAGGGGGTAGGAGGGTGGGGCTGAATACTGCAACATGGAAGAGAAGGACATAGCGCATACCTTACTTGGATAGAAGGAAGTTTCTCTGTTCACTGTGAGAGAGGGAGCTTTGAGCAGCCTATCTGTCCCTGTAGGAGTGGTTTCAGCCCAGAAATTAGTAGTTTATTGGTCAATTGGGCTAATTTCTATCTCTTTCATTTCCCTGCTATAAAACCCACATTTGCAAGGTTTTTGTGCTAGTATACAGCTCAGCAAGCTCCTGACTGGTGCCCTGCAGAGCTCTACAGCAGCAGAGAGACAAATGAGAGACTTTGGAGTGATTAAGTATAATTTTTCTGCATTTTCTTGCTGCCTTTAGCTAATTCCGCCTAAAACACGGATTTTCTAGAGTTTCTGTGATTTAAAGCGCTTGTTTCAGCTACATATTGTACTTATTTTACTGCCTGCACTTTAACAACGTCGTTTTTGTGTTTAAATTACCTGTTTAACAGTTGTAGGCTACACACTCAAGTGTGATAGCCATTTCTGTGCATTTAAAGTGTTTTTTTGATTGTATCTGCTTTATTTTCTGAAAAAAAAATATATATACTTATTTTCCCACCTTTCTAAGCTAGTAAAGTCCAGTTTTCAGATTAGTGCTGAATTCAGGGCTGTGTTACAAGTTTCTGTGTTTGCCCATACCTTACTTGGATAGAAGGAAGTTTCTCTGTTCACTGTGTGAGAGAGAGAGCTTTGAGCAGCCTATCAGTCCCTGGAGGAGTGGTTTCAGCCCAGAAATTAGTAGTTTATTGACCATTTTTATGCTAATTTCTATCTCTTTCATATCTCTGCTATAAAACTCGCATTTGCACGGTTTTGCATGCCGGGCAGCGCCGGTTAGCTAGGTTATAACTATTCCCGGCTCCACAAAGTCTACTCTTCAATTTTTCACTTGGAACTAGACAAACTTTCAACTTACGCACTCAAACCATTCACTTCTCATACTGGCACTTGCTCAAAACTCATAGCAAGCACTAATAAACCTTAGCACTAGACCCCCTCCTATACCGTAGAGAAGGACAAGGCTCTCTATTCGACCTTACCAGCCAACAGTTCACTGTACCTATCCAGGCATGTCCAAAGGGCAGTTTCAGGTGTACTCTCCAGTCCAACTGGTGAATCTGGGCATTTTGAGGCAATGTTACAATTGCCTCATGTACACAGACAACCCGCTCCTCTTTCCACCAAACACTAATACATGCGAGAGATGCAATTATACGGCCAAACTGGAGGCTAAGCTCTCTCAACCCAAGTCTGGACAAGGCAGTCAAGAGGAGAAGGGAATTACTTTCATCACATAGAACTATGAAACCAGCACTGGCAAAAAACACACATAAATACACGAAAACATACTCGGAGGCTCTAAATAAAAATCTCCAAAGCAGACATCCAAGCAACCTCCACCCCCCAACACAAACCATGAAACACATACTTCACAAAACCAGTGTGCCACACAATCACAATCCTTAAGGCAAAATAACATACCCAACACACTAGTAATACGTGACTCTACAGCCAGGCACACTGATGTCCCACTCACTAGGCTGAACAAGGAGAAGGTTACTGTTAGCTGCCTGTCGGGTGCCAGGATCCACCACATAACACAAGCACTCAGGTCACTCCAGAACAAGTACAAATATGACTCTGTCATTGTCCATGCTGGTGTGAAATACCTGAGCCGTACCTCCCTGGACTACATGAAAAGAGACATGCAGGAGCTCTCTGATCACGTAGCCCAGGCTGGTATGACCTTGACCCTGAGTAGCATCCTGCCTTCACCAAGAATGATATCATGGTATAGAGAAAAAATTATCAATTTCAACAAATGGATAAGTTTCTGGTGTCATTCAAAGGGGATCCAGTGTCTGTCAGCCTGGGATGACATGCTCGACAAGCCATGCTGCTTCGCTAGAGACGGCTTGCACCTGTCACCCTTAGGCTTTCGAATACTGGCCAAGGCTCTTGCCACCCTCATAGTGCCTTTTTTAGGCAAGTCTCAAAAGACAAACCCACCACTGTAAATAGCACAAGTAACAAAAAACTGAGGGTAATGCTACTCAATGCCAGAAGTCTAAACCTCAAAATGCATGCACTCGAGGCACTCCTCAGTATGGAGAAAATCGATATATGTGCAGTAACAGAAACCTGGTTTAAGGCTCCAGAGAGCAGCCCAGCACTACCAGGCTACAACTCATACCATACATTTCGGCCACAAAACCCGGACCGAAATACAAAAGGCGGGGGAGTATCCATATTCATCAAGGATGCACACACCTCCAGGTTAGTGGCACAGCACGATGCTTCAGAGATCATCCACATGCAACTAGCAATGGGAAAAACTGCTATTCAAATTATAGCTTGCTACAGATCACCCACCATGTCCCAGAACCCCCACTCCGCATTCCTGGAAACACTGGGAAACATAAAGGTCCTACCAAACACCCTGATACTGGGTGATTTCAATTACCCAAACATTAACTGGGAGAACTACTCAAGTACAAACTCCCTTGCCCAACATTTCCTAGAATTTATAAACTCAAACGTCCTTGATCAACTGGTCAACACCCCACCCAGAGGTGACAACATATTGGACCTGGTCATCACCAACATGGGCGACCGGTATTCCACACCGAAGGTCAACCACTCACTGGTTAAATCTGACCATAAACTAATCACTCAGGATATCCACATTCTGCCACCACCCCCGGTCAAAGAAACCACCGTGAAAAACTTTTCAAAAGCAAACTTCACGTTGCTTAAGATGGAGGTGGGAAGTTTCAAAGCCCCCATGCTAAAGAATAACGCTGTCCAAGCTGCAAAATCCTTTACTAATGCACTCTATGGGCAGCTACAAGAATGCATGGATCATGCTATCCCAAACAAAACCAAGACTCACTCCTCCAAGAAAAGGAAACCAGTCTGGTGGACCCCTGCCATAAACAAGCTATACAATAGAAGGAGGAAACTTGTACAGAAAAGAGTAAAATCCCAAGAAGGGAAGACATCTCTGATCAGTATCAGCAAGAAACTACAACTCAAAATCATCCAAGGCTAGCTTCGAAAGAAAAATTGCCATAGACTCCAAAGATAACCACAAGGCATTCTTTAGCTATGTCAAGAATCTAAGTAGCAATTCTCAGATCTGCTCGGAGTTACTGCAGAATGCCACAAAATACACTGAACCGACTGATATAGCCAACATCCTGGCAGACAGGTTCAGTGCAAACTCTCTCTCACTCCCCTCTCACCTCCAAAAGGGCCCATAACTATACCAGAAGAATGTAGTGCCCCTGAAATCACAGACACTCAGGTTAAAACAGCCCTCTCCAAAGCCAAAAACACAGCACCAATGAGACCGAACGGTGTCCCAGGCTGCGTCCCACATGAGCTCAAAGATGAACTAACCCCTCACCTAAACACACTATTTAAACTCAGCCTCTCCACAGGCTACGTACCCACAGAGTGGTGCACAGCAATGGTTATTCCACTCCACAAAGGTGGAGTCACAACGGACCCCAGGAACTATACGCCTGACTAGCTTGGTCTGAAAAGCTATGGAGCGCATCATCATGGCTCTCATTAGCAGAGAGATTGGAAACCTCCAAACACTGGACCATACCAAGTTCAGCTTTGTTAAGGGCAGATCATGCCTCCTAAACCTGGTGGACTTCTTTGAGACAGTTACCAAGGCTATAGATGAGGGAAATGTGGTCCACACAGCCTACCTAGACCTTGCAAAGGCCTTCGACAACCTCACCAGCCTGAACATAAACCCCTATGTCATGAGATGGGTGGCCAACTGGCTCACGGACAGAACCAATATGTTAAGAGTTGCGGGAGCTAGGTCTGACTCTTAACCGGTTACAAGTGGTATTCCCCAGGCTCAGTCCTAAGACCCCTCCTGTTCGGCATATATTTCTCAGAGGGACAGGCAAGCACAGGAGGACTATGGCTGACCAAGTTTGCAGACGACTGCAAACTAGGGGCTATAATTGACTCTCCGGCTGACAAAGACATCCTCCAAAAGGGTCTCACTGAGACAGATACCTGGTGTCAAAATCATGGCCTCAAGCTAAATGCCAAAAAGTGCATAGTCATCCCCTTTGGAAAAAACAAAGTACCCACAAACTACACACAGGTGGTAGCCCCCTAAATACGGAAAACGTAATAAGGGATCTGGGGACCCAAGTAGACAGTAACCTTTCCTATGACAATCACCTTGCCAAAGTGGTTAGAAAATCCTTCTATGTGGCCCACCTAATCACAAAAGCATTTGCATCCAGATCGAAAGAGGTCATTGGGCCCCTCTATGCATCAATCATCAGACCCATCATAGAGTACAATGCCCCATTTGGGATGTACCTTACAAGACACCTGCAACTGGAAAGACCACAGAAGTAACTCACCAAGAGGATCACTGGCCTCAAGCAGATGCCCTATGCAGATCACTGGCCTCAAGCAGATGCCCTATGCAGCTTGACTGATGAAACTCCAGCTGTACTCTGTTGCATACCGCCTACTCAGAGGTGATCTCTGCCCGACATACAAGGCCATGTCCAACCCAGAACTGATGGAAATGCTCCACTAAAGAAAACCATATCCTCTCATGTCACACGCTCCAGGGATCTAAACCTCACCACAACAATAAATAGGACATGCTGGAGGGATAGATTCCTGTTCGAAACTTCCCATGCTCTGAAACAAGATTCCAATCTACATTAGGCAGAGCTCCTCGCTAACCCTCTTCAAGAGAAACCTTGACGAGTGGATGGGAAACAGAAAGTTTACCCTGGGGATCACTTCAATGGCTCTGCTGAACAGAGGCACAGGGAACTAATCTAAGGGGGCGGTGAAAGCCAACACATTCTGGCTAGGCTTATAAATGCCTTCGGGCAGATAGCCTAGTACCTACCTATGAGCCTATAAGGTTACGGGAAGTTCTAACAACTATTCTATGTCCTTCTATTCTCACGTTGCAGTATTCATAACTGTAGGGAGAGTACCACAGCTTTAGGAATGAGCCTTGGAAGAAGGATGAGATCCTTGGTCTATAAGGTCACGTAGAGTGGACCTAACAAACCCACCAGCCCTACAAGCCAAATATAGTTCGTAATGCCTGGTAAAGGTATGGACTGATAAAAAAGTAGCTGCTTCTACGATAGAAGCGTAGTCTACCCCCCTGAAGAAAGCTGCTGAGGAGGCAGCTGTCCTAGTGGAATGAGCCCTCTCATTTTCAGATAGGGATTTATCATGAAAGGAGTAGCATACAGAGATAGTCTTAGATATCCATGAAGAGATGGTCTGTTTAGAAACTGCCTTCCCCAAGGTCCTTGGGTGAAAGGAGACAAACAGCTGGTCAGACAATCTAATGAGTTTAGTTTTGTCCAGATAATACCCGAGTTGCCTGTGGACATCTAGGGAATGTAGAGTTTTTTCAGAGGAATTTAGAGGTTGAGGGAAGAAGACAGGGAGGTTAATGGTCTGATTCAAGGATAACTCATTAACCACCTTAAGCATAAATGAAGGGTTATAGTCCTGAGGGAAACCATGTCTTTATGGAAGATGACATAAGGAGGAATGGCCATCAGGGCTTGAATTTCTGATACCCTCCTGATTGATGTGAGGGCCACCAACAGTACTGTTTTCCAGGAACATAAGCCTTCACTGAAGCAGAGTGGGCTGGCTCAAATGGAGGTAAACGAGTATTTCCAGGACAAAATGTAGGTCCCATGTAGGAGGGATTGGCTTATGAGGGGGTCTGATATGGAGGACCCCTTTCACAAAGAGCTTAAGCTCTATTCTGGATGCCAGAGGAGGTACCAAAGAAAGACAAGCTGAAATGGCAGATAAATGGATTTTAACAGAAGAGCATGTTAGTCCTGAGTGTAGAAGCTCAAATTTCTCCTGGTAATGGGTTTCCAGGCCTCCTGCAGGACACTGAGTACATCCTCTGAGTACAAATGCCTGAAGGGGATCAGAATCCTATCGCCCATAAAGTGAGCCTAAGGTTGCTCACCTGAGGGTGTATTAGGGACCCCCTGTCTTGTGTGAGTAGATCTAGACTGTGGTGACTGTCCTTGGCTAAAAGATAAAGAAGGGAAAACTAATGCTGTCTTGGCCACAAGGAAGTCAACTGCAGGATTTTTGGTTTGTCCCTCTGAATCTTCAGGGGGATCTTCTGCATCAGTATGAAGGGGGGAAGGCATAAAGGTACATCCCCACCCAAGAGAAAGAGAAGGTGTCCACTTTCCAGGCCTGGGGATGTGGACCCCTCGTACAAAACAGAGGCATCTGCCTGTTATGGGAGGAGGCAAACAGGTCTGCCTGAGGAATACCCCACTCGTGTATAAGTTCTAAGAGCACCTCTCTGTGACACATCCATTCATGAGAGGGTGCAGAGGTTCTGCTGAGACCGTCTGCCACTGCATTGTCTGATGAAGGAATGTACACTGCTTGGAGGTGAATATGGAGAATAGAAGCTAGAGACCAAATCGGTATGACTAGGCTGCAAAGAGGGTAAGACCTTGCCCCCCCCCCCCACCGCTTATGTACTACAAGACAATTGTATTGTCTGTGACTACTTTCAAGTTGCCTTGTAGGAGAATCAGTTGGAAGATCTGTAGTGCTAAGTGAAGGGCCCTCATCTCTTTGATGCTGATGTGGTCCATTTGCCTGAGTGGAGACCACTCCCCCTGCACTTTGCTTAGTTTTTGCTGGTGTTGTAAAACTGCCCTCAACCCAGGTCTGAAGCATCTGTAAAGAGTTGCTGTGAGGGTGGGGGTAGCTGCAAGGGTACCCCTGGTTGAGCTTGATAACTGCAAGGGTATCCCCTGGTTGAGACTGATGGCTGTAGTCCATCATTTCAACTTCTTTTTCAGGCATGGTAGTAAGGGGAGGGAGATATCCAGAGGATGAGAATGTTGGTTGCAATGAGTCTTTAGTACCCACTGAAACTTCCTCATATGCAGCATTGTCAGAGGGAGCATGGGTATCAAGGATGCCATGTGGCCCAGGACTCTCAGGAATTCTCTGGCTGAAAATGTTTGAAGAGAAAGAAGCTTCTTAAGGTAAAGAGTGAGGTATTTTACCTTCTGGTAGGGAATGAAAGCTGACATCTTGTCAGTTCTTATCCTGCACCCTAGATAAGTCTTTTGTAGGGGTCAGGTGGGACTTCTCGTGTTCACAGTGAACCCCAGGTCTGCCAGGGTTCTGTTCACCAGGTATAGGTGATGTTGCAGGGTGTTAAAAGTCCAGGTGAAATACTAACAGGTCGTCTAGATATGGGTATATTTGAATGCTCTGTGTTCTGCAGTGGGCAATCACTGGTGCTAGACACTTTGTGAACACCCTGGAAGCTGTGGAGAGCCCAAAAGTAAAGCAGAAAATTAAAAACACAAGGAACCTACTGAAAAACATAGGAATTTCCTGTAGCAGTGGTGAATAGGAATGTGAAGGTAGGCGTCCTTCAGCTCCAGGGATACCATAAAAGCCAGGTAGGGAATGAGGGGCAACAACAACTGCAAGGTTAGCATTCTGAAAGTGTGAACCTTGAGATAAAGGTTGAGTACAGACAAATCCAGAATTGGTCTCCAAGGACCATCTTTTCTTGGGACCAAAAACATCCTTGAGTAAAATCCCTTGTTTACCTGCTGTGCTGGGACCTTTTCTATGGTGCCCTGGGCCTGAAGTTGATGCAGAAAAGGGAAAACATGGAGCTGGCTTGAGGGGGGGCTGGGGTATCCCCTGGAAGGGGGTAGAGTTCACCAAGTCATAAAATAACCTTTTTGAATTATGGAGAGGACCCACGTTTCTGAGGTGATCTGCTGTCAGGAAGGTAGGGAGAGGGTGAGGCGAAGGGGCAGGGGGGGTGGAGGGAGATAGTGGTTTAAGTCACAGTTGAGGGGTTCTGTTCTGGTCAAGCTGCCTCTGAAAGGGAGTGTTATTACTGGAGGAAGGGGTTCTAGGAGTGGAATGTTTCCCAGTTTGCCTCCGTCCTTTAGCCTGTGGTGGAGCAGAATGAGATGACGGTCTCCTAACAAAGGAAGTCCTTTGAGGGTAGTTCCTATCATACCTAAGGACAGGTGAGACCAGTAAATGTTTTAAATTTTGCAACTCCTTTCCCTTTTCTTGCAGGGATTTGAGGAGTTCTGCAGATGCTTCCCCGAAAAGGGCCTTATTATCCAGTGGTGCATCCAACAACTTGGTTTGTACACCCAGGAGTATCTTCACAATACAGAGCCTGAAACTGCAGATTTTGAAGAGGCCTCCACTGCATCATAACTGCACTTAATGGAGTGCCTAGTCACCTGTGAGGCAGTGGAGAGAAGGGAGTTTAGTTGGGTCTTAGAAGGGGAGTCTGGTACATCAGGAATGAGGGCAAAAGCCTTAGCAAGGGTGTCTAGAACAAACCTGGCCATGTCGGTTTGATAATTTAGGTCTCTGATGGCAAGTGTGTACCTACCCCATCCTCCATACCTAATGCCAGATGCCGGAGTCTCTGGTTCTAGAGATAAAGGTTGGGAGCAGCCAGAAGGCTGTGAAGAGTTTTAGGCACAAACGATTTACACATGTCGCAAAACGTATGGTCGTGGACCTCCCCTAGACAAAACAAACACTTATCATGCATGTCCTTGTGTGGAATTTGTCTTCCACAAGCACACTTCCCCTTTCTAGTTGACATGTATGTCTGAAAAGCTAAGAAATAGATAATAGAACTTATCTGTAGTGGATGGCTGTCAAACAAATGAACTGCTTCGCAAAGCTGTCGATCAGAGGTCCACAGATCACTGTGGCAGAAAGGTTCTGGTGGTACTACTATATGCGGCAGTCCTTTCTGAAGTGGGTATGTGTAGACGTCGCCTTTATAGCCAATGTCAGTTTATGGTTTTGACATCAAACGTCACACGTTATCCCTGCTCCTAAGGCTTTGGTATACTGGCGAGATGTCTAGTGCTGCAGGCAGCAACTTCCCTACAGTTATAAATACTGCAACATGAGAACAGAAGAACATCTAATATTAAGTATGCAAGCCAGACAAGAATACAATTGATGACATGAGATAATAGTGACTGTGTGAACAATGCAGTATTGCAGTTTAGCAGTAGAGAGGGAAAGGTGGTGAGCAGCAGATTAAAGATTCTGAGAGTGAGGGACAGCCTTAGAGCTACTGCTATATAGGCATCAAGACTGAATAGAAGGTATAGTAGGTAACCGATATAGTATGTATTTCTGGGTGGCACATGCTGGACTTAGTAAGCTGAAAGCACTGATTGTATATATGAGGAGTATGAGCCATAAGTGTGATGGGGAGGGAAAGTAGGAAGGCTACGAATATTGATTTTTTTTTAGTCAGTGCTGGTACATGTACATAGCCAATGGGAGAACAGGTGTTGTTTCAGCGAAGTCTTAAAGCATTCAGGGTTGCTAGTAGACGTAACTGAAAGAGGGAGAGAATTCCACAGTTTTGCTATAGAATATGGGTAACACATTTGACTGGAGGAAAGATTAGGTTTTGCTACATTAAGTAGCATCTGATTGACTGATCGCAGACATCCATTTGGGTGATACATGGTGAACACAGAGGAGAGGGCAGGACAACTAGAAGGCTTATAGATTATCTTAGGAGTTGCAGGTATGCTAGATGTTGGGGACGTTCTAGCCAGTTTAGATGTTGAAGTGATACGCAGTAGTGGGAGGAGTGTTTGGCGCTGTTTACACATTTTGCGATTTTATTGTATTCTACGTACTGATAGATTTATTCCAGTAAAATTATTTTATCTGAGCAATTCAAAGATAGCTGCAATTAAATAATGACTAATTATAAGCCTTCCAAGCAGCTAACTAATTCAATATGACATCAGCTGAAAACACATAGTCTCATCCATACCTCTCAAACTCTTAAAACAAGAAATCTAGGCGAAGCCAGAAATAAACAGGGGACAAAGACCTAAAAACGGGAACAATTTTTAAATATTGCTCTTACAAACTTAAAAGTTGGTAGAATAATAAGTCTTGCATGAGCCTAAATTTTCTTAAGGGTATGAAGTCTGAAAATCAAAAGTCTGTCATCATTTTCTGACTTCAGTCCTCAACGATTTGCCAATAATTTGGAAGAAAAACTAAATTTCATGAGGAAATGACAAAAAATATAAGGCAAAAAATCTGGACATTCTGTGAAAATCTGTACAGTTGAAAGGAATGGTCTCATACCAGCATTTTCTGAGGTATATTTAATGCACAAGAAACAGCCTGTTTTATAAACTGAACATGGGACTCTGTTTCAACCTCCATATGCCAACTGCAGTTGTGAAAACACATTTTAATGTATCCATCACCCTTAACATTCTAACAGTATAATTAGCTAGTATGAAATTAATGTTTAGACTCCCTTCTCTGAGGAAGACGGCTATGCTTTCATCTGTTTCGGTATCCTACTCATCTCTCAAATATTTTAACCTACCTGTGAAGGAGGTCATCATTACTATGCATGTTCCTGCCTTAATAAAGCATTTCTTCATCTACACAGCATTTGCCTGAACTATTCCTCTTCTTCTGATCAGTGCCATGTGAGAACAGTGGTCTGCAGACTCTGTTACTATGCCCTGGGGATAAAATCCAGAATGGCAATTTGCAATACAGAGTTCAAAAAGACGAGCAAAAATCTGAAAGTTTCCACATAGAAGATTAAAGTAGAGCATAAATCCAAAGTCAAGCATAATTACAAACCCTTCTATAGTTTTATTAGAAATTTAAGAAATAACACTCAGGAATGCTCTAAATTAATTTGTAGTGGTATTATCAACATAGTGCTAATACACCTGCAGATATATTAAGCACCAAAATGAAGAAGCTAAACTATCATGACTCTGCCTCTTCTAGATTCCTCCTCAGTAATTTATTCCTGGCACTCAGTATTATTAAGGACCCAATCCCCCTTTAGCTCTTACATCGCCAGAAGACAAATGGCTTGACAAACACTCAGATTAAAGACTTACAATGTTATTGTTAGGCTCAGGCCCTCACAAGTAGCCATTACAACAGGCCTTATTCCATTCATCCTGGTCAGAAATATGTTATCACCAAAATGCCCTTTAAACTGAATCAGACTTTTAACCATGTTACAGCAATTGGTAAATGGTTCCATTACCTAGCTACTCTTACTGCAAAGATTTTTTCCCTTATGCCACTGTATTTCCCTATTTCTAAAAGGAAAGTATTATTTCTTGTACATAAAGTACTGCAGGATAAGCTGACACCTGATTTTGCACACAAAAAAGTCTATAAGCACATTTGTATGCCCTAATTAGGTACCTCCTGGTAGTCTACAATGTGCCGATTGCATTTTAACTGGCCACAATATTTCAAAATATGACACATTTCTACCCTGCAGAATTTGCTTTGTAAAATATTTATGGACCCTCTCAAGTTTGTTCACATTGTCACTGCTACAGTTACAAAACCAGAATAATACTCCATAACAGACCTAACCATATTGATGTCTCCATCAACAAATCAAGAAGACATGCCGGAGGACAGATGTATTACTCAACACATCCAGATGTCTGGAATACTCTTTCAGTACATACAAAAACAAAATGATAACGTCACATCCTGTAAAACAAACTTTGATGACTGGATGGATGCCTGTAAATTCATCCCAGGCCTGACATGTTTTGCCCTCCTGGAGGCAGGAGGTGCCCTGTACTGGTAGACATTGGTGAGGTCAAGAAGTTCCATGGCCTGACTCTAACTTATAAATTACATGAACCCATGTACCCAAGACAAATACTTTCTTTTTTGCTAGAAGCTAGATACATATATACTTCTGGCTTTAGAATAAGTGAAAATTGTCAAAAAAAAACAAAACAAAAGAAAATGAGCAAATACAGTGTAAACATTGAATGATGAGATGAATGCATGCACAGGCCTACTTCTAACTGTATTAAACCCTGCAGAGGTGGCAAACGCCACACTTTGTGCATAATCTCAGCGTGTAACTAGAATGCTGTCTCTTTTATGCAAAGAATATTAAACTTGAGCCACATGGTACAGCTATCATGTAACATCATGGCACCCTAGTTAACCTACACATTCTGGTAGCACAAACATGCCTCTTTCTAAGACTTTCTGTGCAAACAGACATGTTCTGTTTATCTAATAACTAAGACATGAATTTTCCTTGCAGTTCTTCAGAGGCATGCATATATTTTGAAAAGAAAAAGAAAAAAACAGTAGTTATTGGCAGGATTAGCTAAATTACTCTGGGTCATGTGACACTACTGTCACATAGCTGCTATAGCTGAGCATGGCTCTCACCCTTTGGTGACAAGGTAGAAGTAGCAGTAATGCAATATGGCTCATAGTCTCCTGTGCGGCACAAAAGCAACGGTAACTCATTAAAGCTGCCATTCTCCCTCCAGTTGCATGAAAGTAAAATGTACCTCAGTACAGACCAATGATATGGCATCAGGAGTAGCACATATGATGGTACAACAGCAGCATTAGCTGAGTAAGGTTCCTATGGACCAGTGCATGATGTAAGATCACCTTAAGATTTAGTGCTCTGATACTGCCACAATCCACATTACAGCACAGTGTTACTACAGAAATGGAGAAAAAAGAAAACCAAAATTCAGGGTTGATCCACTCTACGTGCATGACTAGTGTTACTAAATATCTACATACTGGGTTCTGATTAAATCAGTCACCATCTCCTCCCCACTATTACTTGATCTTGCCCTGCAAACACATTGTTCAGACAAAGATTGGGACAGCAATATGCCTAGATAAAGAATATTTACACAAAGTCTTGGGTGCTGACCTCTCTGAAGAGCAGGAGTTCATTTGCTCTACTCTTGCTGCCTCTAGCATCACTGTTTACCACTTGACTCAGCTCACTCAGAGGGAGGCAAAATGCAAAACTGAGTTATGTTACATTATACATCAAAATGCGCTGTGACGTAATGATGACTGTCTATGCTACACCAAATTTCCCAATCTGCATTCTTCTGAATACACTCCCAAAGCAAAAAACACATGAAATGTGGAGATTTAAGTCCTTTTAACGTGAACTATGGCAACACAAGAGTTTGGAAATTACTGACGTTTTTAGTATGACATTAGTTATACTGCAAGTTATAGTATCACTGTTGAAGGACAGAACCCAGCAGGGTAGCAGATACAAGAAAACTTCAGTTTCCAACAGAAAGGTCTGTTTTTTACGAAACACCACTTCAGGTGCTCTACGCATTTTACATAGAGATCCTCTGGGCTGAAGCAAAAGCCACATCCAAAAACACTTCCAAAATAGGAAGTTGAGAATTGGGTAAGCAATGAGCTCAAAATGAGATAGCATTAGTTTTTCACTACAAAGGATAGGTCCCACAGAAGTGGTGCAGGTTTTCGGGAAGGTTTGAAATGTATGACAAATTTTAGAAACTACTTCACAATGGACTGGACAAACAAATGGGGTTCCCATGCCAGGCAGGAAGCGATGACAGAACAGCTCATTCTGACAGAAGTATAAGGCAGCCAACTGTGGAAGAATTTGGTCATACACTGCAAAACTGTTGTTTTTGTAGCCTCTGTGAATAGAATAACCCCACCACTACACAATAAAGAGAAGCATTTCTATCCAGACTAATAGGATTTTCTAGATATAGGTTATGGTAGGGTTGCCATCTTTTCACATTCCTAAAGTGGGGCATTTTCACAGAAATATGAGATTTTGCAGGACAAACCATCTCTGCAGCCAGTGCAAAGGACTAAAGTCCACTTTTTCACAAAATAAAAGCTAACTGATGTAAAACTAGAGTTGTTTGTATGTTTATCATCTTTGTGTGTTATGGATAAAGAATAATTGCTTTATGTAATACTGAAAAAAAAACCTCAAAAAATATTTCTTGCCTAAAAATCTCAGAAAAAGTTTTCATTTTTTTTTTTTTTTTTTTTTGCTGGAAACAATTGCCCAAAAAGGGACTGGCCTTCATAAAGAGAGACAGGAAGTAACCTTAGGTCTTCTGGCCTTATGTATGCAGAACATCTTCTGATAATCCAACCCTAAAAGATACGCGTGTGCTGCTAGCCTAAAGCTATTTTAGTATGAGTAGACCAGTAGTCTTTCTTCCTGAATAAGAAGCTAGGACAACTACAGTATCTGTAGTGGTTCCTCCCACCTAAGCTCCTCTTTCTGGGACAACCATAGAAGGACCACTAATATGGCTTTCTTTGTTTTCAGTCATTTTTATTTTTTCAAGACTCTGAGGATAACTAAAAGGATCTGAAGCTATATAGGAAATCGAGGGGGTAGAAATGGCATTCATTACTTATCCTTTTTGCAAAAGTATTTGATACAAAACTTCTTCAACTAGTTTCAGGTCTCAGTATGCGCTCTAATGATAAGACAGGTATGGAATTGGACTATTTTGAGGTAAAAGACCTATATATCATCCATTCTAGCCTTTACAGTTATTGTTTGACAGCTTCCCAAGAAAAATTATCAAGCAGATATCCTCAGACTAATAGATGGCATTGCAGGTATAGCAGAAACTAAGGCTAGAATCATAATTACCATAAAATAGCTTATGAACTATCTGTTATGTACAACATTTCAAGTCTATATCAATAATTACCCTATCAGAGGAAAACATCCTTATTGTTAGCATACCACAAGGATCCATGCTGGGACCTTTGCTCTTCTTTCTGTTCATAAAAGACTTAATACATAATCTATCCCTCACTTAACATAGCTAAAACAATTTACTGATTTGTAGTTCAAATCACAATCCAGTTTTTCATCAATGTGCAACTATACATACAGTAACAGACTGGTAATCAATGCAAATAAATTATCATCATATTATTTGCCAAACCAAAGATGACCAAAATGATACCATCATTAATGCACATACAGAACTGCTAGTGAAGTACTGCACAAGGTAACATGCTGTATGATACTGTAGTACCTATCACCAATGACACACTGTGCTCTAGCAAGAAATATCCTATTGCCAAACTTTAAGTATTGTCTTCCTCTAAAAGTACTGCATTCTTGCCACAAAATGCACAAACTTGAGATTGCTTAAGCTAGAGTGCTTATTTTTTCCTTCTAGCAGACTCTTGTAAGCACCACTATGACTTGTTGCATGACTTTAACTAGCTATTCATACAGCTAAGGTCTATCCTGTTAAGCAAAATGCCACTTAAAATCACTAACGAGGTATACTGCTCAGAACTGAAAACAAAGTTGACACTTTAACAAACATATCCACTGAGAGTTAGCCAAGAAGAAATCACCACTGTGGCTGCAACTGCTTCTGCAAAAGGTAACATAATCCCACTACCAAAGGAATTTCTACAGATGAATTTTGCCTCCAGTTGCAAAAGTAGAAAAAGCAATACTTTCAATTAAAATCTATGTAAGGCAATTTCCAAAAATCAAACTAAACTTGTCTTCCCTCACTTCTGCATCATTTTAATCTGTACTGTAGTGCTGAATCTGCTAGAGGGAAACCCACACCCACAGGCCTTATACTGCTGAACTTTAACATATTTTACTCTAGCAGTATAAAATTTCCATAGAAAACGAATAAAAGCCCATAACAATAAAATTAAATGCTATACCTTATGTCAAGTATTTACAGTTCAAAGACCCTGTCTTTGTATCCATAAACATTCTACCTCATGGACTGTTTCTGGTAGCAAATCATCTGTGGGAGGGGAGTAACTGCATTCCACTGAAGTACCTGACTGGCCCTCCTCTCATCTCACTTGTTTCTCTAGCTACTACAGCCTCATTTCAAGTTAATGTCACTGAAACAGTTCCTGTTACATTTAACTTAGGTGTATGTTAACAGCAATCCTAGCAGCTTGTGTTACTGTCTTTAAAATTATCACAACTTGTCTTACCTCCTGTCTTGCTACAGTTTTACAGATTGTTTTCCTCCTTCTTAGTCTACCATGGGCTGACCCAGCACCGTTCAGCTCTTGCTATTCTCTCGGTTCACGCTACTCCACTAACCTACCCCTAACTCCCACCCCACATTACATCTATACTTACACTTCACTTACTCCAGCTCTTCTACTCATACGCCTATCCCTGACTGCACTATCCAATCACAGACTGTTCTTGTTATATCATCTCCACCCACTTCTGTTCTAAATTCCTTCTCAAATCTCACTCTTCTCCTTCCCCAACAAAATCTAGCTGTTCTCCACACTATTATCACTACTCATCATCTCACCACACTGCAAGAGTTTTACAACACTAACCATGCTGTTCCCCTCTTGTATCACATTATTCATCCCCTTCCTCTCTTTCCTAACATCAGTAGTACTAATAATAAATAAGCACAACTAAACCATTACCTTATCCTTAACTATCAACCATCTTCCTGGTAGCAACTCAAAAATCTGTTCAAGCTTATTTCCCATAACTCTATTCCATTGTTGTAACCCCAAATGCTGAAAAATGCCAGTCCCAATTTCAAGGTAATAAATGCCATAATAAACAAACCATCTTTCCCCACTATACATCAATGTGGTGACATTCTCCCAAACGCAGGTCCCAGTCAAACCACAAACCAAAGAATACATCCTAAAAGTTTAAAAATAGTGACTCAAGCACTTGCAAAAAAATCACAGATTGTCATGCCTGGATGACCTAACACAACCCAGACATCCTAGCCACAACAGAGGCATGGCTAATGCCTGAAATAAAATATGCTGAAATACTATCCCCCTGGTTATAATATTATTAGGCTCAATAGAACACACAAAAAAACAGGTGGGATAGCTATAATCTTTCCGAACATGCTCACAGTAACTGCATATACAAGCCCAATCCCAAATTTTAGATAAGCAGAAATCTTGATCTCATTCATCAAACTTAATACAGCCAAGAGCACATGCATTGCTGTGCTATATATCCCCCCAGGACAGAACATTCCAATAGTTGAAAACATACTACCCTGGATAGCAGATACAATCACAAATGAAATTATCCTCCTGAATGATGTAAACATTGACAGGCAGTCTTCATCCACAAATTTAGCAGTCAACAACATGAACCACTTTGGATTTGCTCAGCTTATTAATACACCAGCAAGATATAGCAAAAATAACTGACAAACTCACAACAATCTATCCTGGGACTGGACTCTGGTTACCAACCCATTTAATTTTACTTTGTCAGCTACTCTCCCTGACACACTAAGTTACCACCTGCCAGCTTATTCCCACAGGAACTAACAAAGGAACACAAGCTCAAAACTACTCATAATCTCTCCAATTCGCCAAGGAGTCTTTCACCGAAGCTCTGAAAGCCCTTAACTTGTCCATCCTAAAAAGACTGATGCACTTGAATACTTCAATGTAGCATTTCTAAATATTTTTCACATCTCACCATTACATTGTACAAAGCAAATTAAAATAGCTACATCTCATGGCTCACTAATCGATGCAAACTGCTTAGGAAAGACAGGAACAAAGCATGGATTAGTTGTCAAAAGTATAAAAATGACAAAAACTGGCTTCACCTGCAAGATAGCCATAAAAGCACCCATTAAAAAGTTCTGGTCCTCCATATTCTCTCTCATCAACCCAGGTACAAAAAAGGATCTCAGCCTATACCCAGACATTCACCCTCTTCCAACAGCTACCGATTTCAATACAGACGTCATAGAATGCATAGATAACTTAACCTCAAACTCACCTAGCACTCCCTTCCACACAGCTAGCTTTACCTTCCTTAGACCTAGCACATTTCCTTCACAAAACACACCTAACTGCAACCTCTTTAATACACATACAGACAACTCCACCCATTTTACCTTTCAACCAGTTATTATAACTCTCATAAAAATGCTTTTACATAAATACTATGTTCCTCCTCAGCAACAACCTTCCCAGAGAATGCTTAAATTTAGCTGCAGATGCACTAGCATACCCAATCAACATTCTTATTAATAGTACCATAACAGAATCTTGTGTCCCTAATGTGGAAAATGGTGCATATTATCCCTTTACATAAAGGAGGCAATTCCACTGACATTACAAATTTCCATCCTATAGGCATCCTTTCTAACCTTTCTAAAAATCCTTGAAAGATGTATACATCAACAATTTCGCCACTATCTCTTAAACAATATCACCAATATGCGACATGGATTTCGGTCAGACCACAGCACTTCCAATGCATCACTATCATTTACAGACACTGTCAAAAAGTTTGCAACCCTAATAAACTTGTATCTGCATTATTTCTAGATCTTTCAAAAGCCTTTGACATGATCACTTACAGTAAACGTCTCAATCAACTTTACACCATAGGACTTTCATTTCCATCTATTCAATGGTCCTCTAGTTACCTTGTCAACAGCAACAAGTTGTAAAATGGCAAGGATCCATCTCTGTATACCTTCCTACTTCCACAGGTGTCTCACAAGTATCCATTGTTGGCCATCTACTATTCAATATTTTTACCAGTAATGTATATTCTTCTTCTTGTGAAGGCACCTTGATTCAATATGCAGATGACTCTAGCATCATCTGTTCTTCAAACGCCTTAACTCACCTCCAAGAAATCACTCAACAAACTTGTCATCTCCACTGAAACCTGGCTTAGAAGAACACAACTCCAACTCAGCCCCCAACATACCAAACTACTCCACTTTACCCCAAAAACTCACACCCCTAACAAAGTATCTTTCAAAATCTTTTTGGCATATGGCACTGAAAATAAATTTGTTCACCATACCAAACTATTAGGAGTCATAACAGATGGTAATCTTAAATGTGGCCTCCACATCCAAAGCAATAGCAAGAAAACCCATCGGAAACTAGGTATGTTACATAGAAACAAACATTTTCTTAGCACGACCACAAAAATTACTCTAGCCAAAACCTACCTTCTGCTCTCCCTACTCTACGGAAAATCAAGTCTAACCAATTTGCAATACTTCATAAAAAAAACTTGAAAGCTGCTACAACAAAATTACCAAGTTTGCTACTAATTCATCCTCCTTTACCCATCACTGTAAACTTCTGCATACTCTTAGCTGGCTGGAACTCCTCCTCCACCTCTCCTACATTCAACTTATAACAATACATAAAATGAAACACAAACAATTAGCCTGCCTAGCTCTTACCCTTTTATTCAACATATATTTCCATAAAAGAACCCTTAGATCAGAAAATAAATAACTTCACTCCATAAATAAACTAAATAAATCCCATCAACAAAGCCAATACTTGTACTCAGTAGCAAAAAAAACAAGGGAACTGCTTACCTCCAACCACCAGAACTACTTCTAACCTAGCTACCTTTAAATGCTTCCTAAAAGAATACTTTAAGAAATCTTGGACCTGTTCCTTTGCAAGTCCTGGCTGAACGTATTCACTATTCTTTACTTACTCCCTTCAACTTAAGGCACACTTCAAAACCCTCTCCAGCCGCCTACTCCACCCTTTCATTTTGGTTTACTCACTTTACCTTATGCACTTCATCTCTGCAGACCTTTCCTCTACCTCTTTCCTCCCTACTCACGTAAGCTACCTGTAGACACCCTACCCTGCCTCTTTCTTATAATCTCCTTCTCTCCATCCTTCTTCCTTCTATAGCCACAATATGAATGTCTTCTCTCACATTAAGATACCACTCAAGTTTCCTCTCACCGTCTCTAATTATGTAATTTATATCTCTTTAAATATTTTATTAGATTAGTATGTGATAAATGAGATCTGAGACAATTGTATGTAACAAATAATATGACTATTGAGTTTTTCCTCTTATATTTTCTCCAGCTCATGTTACTGTTTTTCATTGCACTTTACTATGAAACGTGTTCTATTTTTTCTCATTACATTTTTTTACTCATGTTTTGTAGTGTAGCATGATACTTTGTTGCTTAAAATATCTGTACTAGATGGTTTCTAGTGTAACATGATACTTTGTGATTTAAAATAACTGTATTTGATTTTTGAAAGATTGTAATTATGGAGCTTTTTTCCCTAGGCCTCCGCTGAAAATGGGTACTTTCCCAGTAAACAAATGTCAAATAAATAAATAAAATAAATGATTAGACCACTTACTACAATTGCTTTAAGTGAAAAAGCCCTCTCCAAAGTGGGACTAGCTACTCGGAATAGTCTCCCAACTGAGGTTAGGAAGCAAAAAATTAGAGGGTTTTAAAGGTACACTGAAAGAGCTTCTTCATAAAGAAGCAAAATGCTAATATTTTTCAAGACAATGGTTAACTTTCTGTATGTATAGCTATACTGGTCTCAATACTATTAACAAAATCATCATTATTCACGTCTGAACATCTCCATTTTATTTACGTTACACCTACTGGAGTTGCACTGTGAAATTGTAAATCATGTACTAATCAACAACTATTTACTTTTTAGATTGTATAAAGTTTAAGTTTGCATAACTTTGTAAATGTATACCTTCTATGAAGTTGTTTTTGTATACATTTGTTGATATGAGCCTGGGTTGTGGCTGAAAAGGGACAACTGACCAGCCCACTTACCTGTTTACAAAGAGTAAAATAAATAAAATAACAAAGCACCCCACAAAACACACATTTTATAGAAAACAATCTAACACTGGTTAATGTAAGCAGAAGAGGTCCATTGAAAAGGAAGCAAGCATGGAAGGGTGCCAGAGACAGGGAAAAGCAGCAAGTTAATGCAGGGGAGCTAAGTCTTATCAATCACAAGACAATAACACAGCATCCCCCTTCCACTCACCACATGTCTGGGGAAAGCGGATGTTTTAGTTCAAGTGAGGCTAATTGTACCTAATTATGGCAAACAGGTAAAGGATTTTGAATGGCAACTGTAACCCATAGTCTTTTAAAGCATAAGAAAGAAGGTGGGTAATTGCCATGGATAAACTTCTTCACACTGAGGAAGAATTACCAGTTGAAGAGGCTATGGGTCCACCAAAAGAGTCTGTTTTGGGGGTTTGCCCTGGGCTTATTCCTACAGGGTACAGCTGCATCTATGTAGCTGTTTACATGGTGGTGTAGTGTGCTGTTGTATATTATAGCAATAACCCACGCCTGGGTGTGGGTAATGCTGGATTTACCCACGGTTGGTGTGGTTTGGTCACGAGGGCAAAGCCAGAGTGGCCAAACAAAGAAAACCGTGGGTAAATCCAGCATTACTCACACCCAGAAGTGGGTTACTGCTATTATACAATGACATTATTTAAGAAAAAAAATTATTACTTTTCTTAAATAATGGCATTGTATAATGCCTCCTTGCTGCCCTTCCGCAACTGTCTGGTATTCTGCGGCAGTTCTGATGTACTGCGCATGCGTACGCCCATGCAGTACATCAGAGCTGTGGGCAAAAGTAACGGAGAAAGCAAGATCTCCGTTGCTTTCTACAAACTGTTTTGCTATGTTAAATGGGTTTAACATAGCGAGACAGCTTTAAAAAAGCAACGGAGAATCTCCGTTGCTTTTTTTAAAGCTGTCTCGCTATGTTAAACTCATTTAACATAGCGAGACAGTGTGAAGCAATGGAGATCTTGCGTTCTCCGTTGATGTAAAAAAAAAAGAGCTATAGTAATGGAAAAAGTCCGGGCAACCGGACCTTTTTCCATTACTATAACTCAGATTTACAACGTGCATGCTGCCAATCAGCGTGCACGTTTTTGAATATTAATGAGGGGTCGTTGTATAATTCTACATATTCAACCAATACCAAATATCAAAGGGCACTGCCTGGCAAAGTTTGTAGAGAAATGCAAACTAAGAGTAGGTAATGAAGCCCCAGTTGACCTAATCATCTTGCAAAAATTTGAACCAATCAAACTGCTGGTGCCAAAATCATGGACTGAAACTAAATGCCAAAAATGCATTATCGTATCCTTTGGGAATTGCCTACCCCATGGAAATACCTCATTGACAATATGCCTCTAAGAATTGATTGAGTCTTTGGGATTTGGGAATTTATGTGGATAGTAATCTAACTTTCGTCCAACATGCAGTCACTGTTGTAAAAAAAAGTCCTTCTATAAAGCACAGTTTATAAACAAAGGAATTGCATCTAAACCTAGAGATATCATTGCCCCCCTTAGCTCAGCCTTAACTAGGCCAGTCATTGAGCATAATGCCCGCTTTCACATGTACCTCTCCAGTCACATGCAACAACTGGAATGCCCACAAAGATACCTTACTAAAAGGATACAAGGTCTAAAAAATATGTCCTACATGGGCCACCTCAGGCCTTGTCACTGTATTTAGTATCCTACAGACTGCTAGGGGGTGACCTGTGTCTGGCATACAAGGCTTCCTCAGACCCAATATGGATGGACCTACTGTACATCAACAAGTCAAATGTCACCAGAAATACTCATTCCAGTGATATAAACTTCTTATTCAATATCAAAAGACTGGGTTAGAGGGACAGGTATATCTCACAATGAACTGCTCTAAAGCAGACTCCCCATCCACTTAAAACAAAGCGCACCTCTGTCCATATTTAAGCACAACTTGGATCTATGAATGGGTAATCGGTAATTTACCCCAGGACTGCCCCCTCCCACATACTACTAATGGACAGACGCAGCTCATAAATGCTTTATCTCACTTATGGAGCCCCTCAAATTATCTATTGTATAATCCCAGTTATTCTCACTAGGGGTAATATACAATTAATTACCACTGAATGATTAAGGTCAATCTAACACCAAATGGGATAGGTTAATTCAAGCTCAGAGAGGGAAATCGGCTAGGGTTACAATGGCCCGCAAGACCATCTAGCCTAAGTATTGACCTATAAAAACCTATGGAACCCCCTGCAGCATCCAAGAGTACCACTGCTAGATCAGCTATATGAGACTTGTAAAGGCATTTATAGGTATCTTGTATTCTATGGCATCTACTCAGGTTTTGGAGTGTTACAGGCTGGTAGTGCTGCTTTAGGAATGCACTCTCAAAAGTATTCTTCAAATACCTGGAATAAACGGAGGCACCAGGTGGCCTAGACTCTTCCACTCTCAAAAGGTCCAAGTACCTTTTTACCTAGATACCCAATGTGGGATCTCTGAAGCCTATCTCACAACAGTAGTAGGAATTCTCTGACCCTTCTAATGGTATAGATGAAATTTGTGTAGGATGGACACCTGACCCAGACTCCTCAAAACTGAGGTCCAGTCTCGAGGTCTCACTTATTTCACAAGAGGCCTGACTAGTAGTACCACAAGATGAAATTATACTGTCTACTTTTAAAGTGGCTAAGACAGGTGGAGATTAGGTAGAAGCAGATCATAGTACTGGAGGACAGAAAAAGTGGCACCTCTCTTGATCTGACACCTTCAGATCTCAGCAGAACCTGTGGGGTCACTCTCTGCTTGTTGCTTTTCAGACTAGCAACTTTTTTGGCTGTACCATCTTGTAATTCTTATACTTTTCTGGGTGAAAGTTTGTCCTTATGGCTGCTAGTCAAGGGTACTACTGTTTTGGGGGAGGTTGACATACACCTGAGCTGGAAAAAAAAAGCTTCTTGTGTTCAGAAAAGACACAAAGTACTTGGTCTGGTGAAGAAGTATTTTCTTGTTGATTCTAGCAGTGTCCTCAGGTGGAGACTTGGTGGTTCTCTCTCAGACAAAAAAGGCACTGAAAGTGATCGGTTCAATGGCACAGAAATATAAACCTTATTGTGACTCAGACAACCCATGTTCATCTAGCAGCATAGTGCTGAAGGGGCCACACGAAGGGTGCGTGTAAGCATCCGATGTCGGCTCTTGCAATGGGGGAGGCAGCCTAGGCTATCTGCAATATGACAGCATTAGGAGCCTGGCAAGCCCTGGGCTGCAAGAGGGTGTGACATAGGGCAATAGTGCCAGCCCCGCTATATGGAATTTTGTAAATAATTCTATGTAATTTGTGAATATTGATATGATTTATATAAAAGTGGGACAGAAGGGGATACTGCCAGCACAGCTATCTGGAATTTTGTAAATAATTATATGTATTAGAACTATATGTTACATGTATATTAAACTGTTGATACAAAAGTTATGTGTTGAACAGAGTTTGTACAGTACTGAGCTTCAAAGATATAAACACAGTGTACCCTACTTGAACATAAAAGGTTAAATTGCAAAACTTCAAGAAAATAAATTGAAATTAAACTGTTTTACGATTGTGCTATAAAAGTTCTCTTTGTTTCAGTGTAGCAGACTCAAATGTCTACAGCTAGAAGGTTTTGTATTGTCTTGGAAGAGAAGTAATTACTAGGTTTGAGATGCAGAAGTATTTACTGCATTATCACTTCCCAGCAGTTGCACAGCTCTGATCAAACATCTGAAGGACATGTATTTTTCATACACAGATGTTAAATTCTGTTAGTTTCTGACAAAAGGGGTGTGGCTTGGAAACTGAAGTCAGGTGACAAAAAGTGATGTCATCCAAGCTAACCCAGCAGTAATATTTGATATTAATTTAAGAACTCTCTGAGAGAGAGAGAGACGGACACTGTGCATTTTGCATGTTGTCTTTGACCCGGAAATATCCACTCATCATCACTACATTTGCACTTGTATTGCTGCAAAGAGGTTTTTTAGGGAATATTTACTCTTTTAGATATAGTAAGGAATATAGTAAAGATTAGTTTAGATGTTTTCTGTATTTATTTGAGATTATCCTGTGATGCTGTTTTAAATATTTCCTGTGATTTTGAACTCTGAAGTCACTGTGAATACATATTTAGTATTGTCTTGTTCTTTTATTATTTATTATTAAATATATTTAAACCTATCATTGTGGCTGATATTTGTGAGACATATTTAAGCTTTTAGAGTAGTTGCATATCTATTTGGTGCCACTGTACAGGCCACTCCTAAATAGGATTGCTTCTTGGTCAGACTACCATTTGGATTAATAGTGATATTACACAGTAGGATTGGATACCCTTTGTTAAGGGCCTTAAAGTAGCTGATAAGGTGTTCTGGTGGCAGTGGTAACTACCTTAAAGTCTGGGCAGAAGGGGGCATAGCTAGTAAACCTGTGCCAGCCTTCCCCGGGTGTGTGTGGGTATAAAACAAATCTTAAAGTGTGTGTGTCAGCTACTTGGGCAGGGACATGAAGCACTGGTTGGACAGGGAGAATGTTGCAGGACTTGGCTTAGAAACCTGGCTAAGGACTCAACTCTATAGCTGTGCCAGTGGGGAGTCTTATTGGGGATATGCTGAAAGAGGCAGAAACCAGCCCCAGACTGACTGTGGTCTCTGTAAGCTCTTAAGGGAAATTGCACTTTACTGTGTGTGTACTTGTCATCCTCCCAGTGTGTACGTTCCCCAGTGTTGCCAGTAGTGAGGATTGAGGCTTCTTGCTTACTGGGCCAGTGCAGGGGCGTCACAGGGGGTTATGCCCTTTAATCAGAGGTTGCACAAGTGCATAAGCCCCTATGCACCTGCCAGCGCAGCAATAAATCAGAGCTTGCAAAGGCTGCTGTGGGGATGCAGTTATGATATACACCCTTGCAGCAATATGATGCTACATTAACATACTTAATCTCCTTGCTGGCCCTGGTCTATGCTGGGTCAGGTAGACCCACTGAACAAAGAGAGGAGCCGGTAGCAGCTGATGGTCAGCTCTGGGGGAGGAGAGAAAAAAGGTGCTGCAGGTGATACTATTTTTACAGGAATGTCACAGACTTTGGAAATGTCAATCCACTAACAGCAGCCCAGTCACAACAAATTTCTCAAATTCAAGCAAAATTAATTTTGTAATGCAATGTTGATGTGGGGATATTTGCTAGTGTTCTAACTGCAAGACTGGAAAAGTATCGACTCAAAATTATTAGGAAAGAACTGGCAGGTTTTGTGAAGGCATAGTGCAACTGATCATTGAAAAACATTAGTAAATGCTGTTGAATGGACTAAACAGAAGGAGCAGTGAAGGTTGGAAAAGGGTGTGTGGATAGCCAGAAAGATCTTGATTGTGCTTCATGGGATTTTATGTTCAAGTTATTAGTAGTGTTAGTCTGCAGGGTTTAATGGTTGCAGGGTTTTAAAGCACTTTATAAACAATCTTAGATAAGGCTGTGCATTAACAGAGGGTTGAGAAGGACAGTAGAATTGCAGAGTGATACCAGTTGCAGGTGTCTTTCGTTTCTTGGGCTTTTGATTGCTACTAAAACCTTTGAACACAGATTAAGGAAAATGTTTAGGGCAGCTGACAGGGTAGATGTCAAGATTTTTGTTGTTGTTTGCTAATGACTTCTACATGTGACGTCTTCAAGATGGGTGTGGGCAGTTGCCTGTGATATCACAAGTTTTTGTGGCTTTTGGTAAGGTGACAAGGTTGTTTTTCATCTTGAGAAGTTGGCAGTTTTGAGGATATGGGAAAGTGGAAAGAGATGTTTAGGATTACCAAGGGTGGTAGGAGATCTGTGGTTGTAAGTATTTGGGGTACTGTGACAAACAAGGGAGTGAAAATTGGAGAAATCTCCATCAAAATGTGGGTAAGATGCTAGACTCATAGGAGGGAAGTAAATACACTGAGGGGACTTGCTGAACTAATCCTTTAACTGATTCTGCCCTATGTTATGTACTTGGAAAATATATCCAAATAGGAAACCAGCAGAGGGTATTAGAGGAAACACAAAGTCTGAGACAGGTTCATATGGAAGGGTAGCCAGGGAAGGTTTAGTAACAACATGACAACAGCAGACAGGAAAGAAGGCAGATAGTGAGCTCTAGATTTTAGAAAGCATATTACTACTACAAATCTTGCAACGTTTTTAAAGGGGCAGGAGGATATGGAGTTTATGTAATGAAGAAACAAAAATGGAAAAGGAAGGGATATGCTAAGCACACTGTACATTTGTACAGATGGGTAAGTGGAGAATAGGAGGTTAAGAAATATCTGGGGAACATCACTGGTGAGAAGGGGCATGTAGTAGTGAGGTGGAAGAATCTAGGAATTAGCTTTGCAGGTGAATTGGGGAAGTACAACAAGAAGAAGGAATGTTGCCATATGAATACACTGTTGAAGGAGTTTGGGATTCCAGGAAGACAAGTTGATTTACAGATGACTGTATGATAATGTGGGGGGAATTAAACAAAAGACCACAGTAAGAGGAGGGATTTGGGCAGAGCAAGATATAGGAGGAAGGTTATGGGAGGGTGTGAAATTCTTAAAGGAAGGATATTTTTTCTACAGATCTGAAGTGTTGGTAACATTGCAGAAGCAGTGCATTAGGAAGGAGGGAATTTTAGATGTAGACATGTTTTGGGAGAAGATGAGGAAGATGGCAAGAACACTGGAATTGATAGTGCAGACAGGAGATGGATACTGGGAATACTTCATAGGACTCCAGTTAGAATTTATAGGAGAAGGGGGGACAATTGCTTTATTGTTAGTGATGATGGGTAAATGATGTAGATCAGATAATACATTGGAAGGTCATAAATGAAGGTTATAGAAATTTGAGGGCAAGCTGGGATGATATGGAGTAATATATTTGCAAGGAAATTACTATTACTTGGGGAATTATATCTGCATATTTTGTGAGATCTCAAACCTAGCGGCTGGAAATGGTATAAAAGTGTGAAAATTCAGGTAGAGGCAGCATAAATGAATAAACATAGAGGAAGCAAGGAAGGGAACTGGACAGCTTACATACACATTAGGAATGGCACAAAACTGAGGACAAAAGACCTGGTTAAGGCATAGGGATTGGGTGGACAGGAAATTAAGGTAGATGAAGGACACATGAGATCTGAAAGACTCAAGCAGGGAAGTTAAGGGATGTAACAATCATTGTTTAGGGTGCCAAATAGGAGTGCTTTAGGTTTGTCAGAGTAGGCGGGGTAGTTAAAAGGAGGAGGTTAGTAGATATTTTTTGGCAACTGGAGCTATTTATTAGTGAGGGTTGGGGAGTTGTAGGTGTGAGCTGGAGGGCAGGACAAGCATAGATCTATGGAGTATTTTTGGTAGTGTGGAAATATGTTATTATCTGATTTTATGTGTCTGTTTTTACATAAAAATAAATATTCTTAACAAATCCTTCCTAACCAATGTGTTTAATAAAATAAAGGGGTATAATTAGCAATGTATTGGGAATACTAGATTATGAAATTTATTTTGTAGATACTGATTTAGAAGTCTTTGTTGTGAAAATATAGAAATATTGGAATATATCAGTACTGTGTGAATAATGGTGAGGAAAAATAAAAATAAAAAAAAAAAAAACAAGGTGAAATGTTGTTATAAGCAAGAAATTTCCTAAATTGGGTATTTAGCTTTCTATAGAAGTTGTCTGGAAAGAGATAACACAGATATATACAAATCAACGACTGACTCATATGACAATGAAAAAAAAAACGAAGGTGCTGCAACCTGCTCCCTTTTAGACATTCACTGAATTCATATCCTGGGCAAAAGTAGTAGACTAGCTTTACTCCATAGACATCGGAAAGCTCTGGAAGTTAGGCTAGAAGGGCAGATGTCCATCTACTAGTAATTCTCATATATAAGGCACCAGCAATCTGTACAATGACCAGTAATGTATCAGTTGGTTTAAAAAGGGCAGTATGGGAATTTGTTGGGAAATAATTAAGGAGAATATGGAAAGGTAACAGCATGTTATCCCCCTAGAAGTCGGATCATATTTGTCTAATATGATGAATTTTCACGACTGTTAACTTAGAAAATGGACATGAATAATGTCATTGATGGAATGTTTGTTTATTTTAGTATTAGTAAGGGAAAACAAGGTAAGTACACAAGGCAAATTAAGAGACAGCAAGATGTCAGAGGGTAAAACTAGAGATACTGCCTGTTAGTGAATATATATATATATATATATATATATATATATATATATATATATATATATATATATATATATAAGGGCTTCTTCTGGATTTTTGTTAAGACCAGTTTTATTTTACTGTTTTTTACACATTCAAGAGCCTAATAAAGTATATTTTTTTCCAGACGATACTTATGCTGACACTATGAACATGGAGCAAAACCTAAGTAGTATTTGGAAAGGCTGAGATATGAAGCGACAGCTAAGTTTTAATCGCAGCAAGTAAAAGATAATATATTTTGTTGGGGATGACATCAATGGGGGTGGGGGTGGGGACGTGTTTGAAAAAAAAAAATGATTTACTTGAAAGAGATATTTTATACAGATAAATGTACATCCAAGCCTTAGCAAGTCAAGTGCTCAAGTTCCGCTGGTGGGAAAGTTATTATGCAACTACACAGGGCAATGGTAAGAGCGCATCTGGAAAAGTGTGTGTAAATGAAGTTTATGCAGAATAAAAGTTCCTGGAAAAGGCTCTGATGAGTTAGACGTATGACATGTGGGACTACACTTAGGGTAAGGACTATGGGTAGGAAACTATATGTATGCCTGAAGGTTATTCAGGATGAAAGGAAAAGAGAGTTTATGGATAAGGTTCTGACAGGAATCATTGAGATGATGTGAGGGGTGACCGTATTAGAGAAAGACCAGAGAGGTTTGTTTTTGTTCTTTATTGCTTGTTTTATTTTGAAGGAAAAGGTATATTGGTCTTATGATACTTTGTGCGAGTGTGGGAAGCAGCTTTAGTTCTTAAAATGTATGTAGAACTTAAAAAAAAGGTTGTTTATCTCAAGGCAAACAGGAACACATTTGTGTTGAATGAGATTGAGGTGAAGCTGCAGAAGAAACATGTGGAGAAGAATGAGGAGCTCTTAGCGTGTTACGAAGAGATGAACGAAATAACGAAATAATGACAATGGGAGGTGCTGGTGCAGACAACAGCTAATTTCAGTAACTAGAACAAAACAGACTGCCTCTCTTGCTGCCTTTTCATATGTGCATATTATGTGTATGGGATGCTGTACATTTGTCTAGAAAGCTACTGCCTTAAGTTCTGCTGTTTATCAGAATTTGCAGTTTGTCTTTCCAAATGTTTGATACAAAACATAAATTACTTACTGGTTCCACAAACTCAAATTTCTTACGTTCTTGGATTTCTTGCATCTTACAAACATATTCAAGAGACACTTCGTGGAAGTGATGTCGAATCTGTTCAATCAGTACATCTGCCTAAGTAAAAAAAAAACATGAGATGTCAGCTTCATGCAATACTCACAGTCTGTTATAAAGCCAATCTTCTATAAGGCTAGTCCTGCTCTCTTTCTCTCTTGCCAAGACTTTGTTGTCAATCAAATATTAATATTTCATCATAATGACCTGTGAAGACCCCCAAACCATTGGGTTAAAAACCCAGAGGTACCATTAAATATCTTATAATTGCTATCACAAGCTATTTTGCATGATTAAGATGAAGAAACTACAAATTTGCAGTACCAAAACAGTATATCCTACTGACTTTCCTTAATTTTGTTGATATAAGACACCCCGCAATGTATCGTTTTTCTGAAATCGGGTACGTCTGAGAAAAATGTTAACTAAATATTCATATAACCTGCCCTGTAAAAGCAAATTCTATAAAAATATCCTCCACCCTCAAAAAATAAAGCAATACACTGAAAGCTTCTTTTAATAATCACTTAATCTTTACCCCGTTAATTAGTTTGGGACACTTCTGCAATTTTTTTTGGATGGTTAGTGTTCATGACATCAATAAATTTCAAGCAGAAATTGTCTTAAGTTCAACAAAGGCACTGAAAGTACTTCTCTTTAATGTCAGTTAAGACTTTAGCTACAAATAAATGCAGTCCCTCATTTCCATGATGCCATTACCAGATCTGGTCTGGACTCCTCCTAGTGAACCCTTTGCAGTAATCTGATGACACACATCATGCAGAAACAGATGTAATTGATCAATACAACGCAGTAAGGTTCCATTATCAGTAGGGGGCGGAATGTAGAAACTAGTAAAGAGGCAACAACATACATCTCAACCTCTAAGTGCTAGAAATCTGGACAAAGCCTAAAAT
The DNA here is from genome assembly GCF_019279795.1 of Protopterus annectens. Taxonomy (NCBI): domain Eukaryota; kingdom Metazoa; phylum Chordata; order Ceratodontiformes; family Protopteridae; genus Protopterus; species Protopterus annectens. The sequence continues at coordinate 444,593,504 of NC_056729.1, read as the reverse complement.
AATTGGGGGACAAAGACCCAAAAACAGGGACAGATTTTAAATATTGTTCTTATAAACTTAGAAAGTTGCTAGAATAACAGAATTTGTGTTAACATGCATTTTGTGGAGGATATGTAGTCTGAAACTCAAACGTGTGTCAATATATAATGAATTCAACCCTAAGTGGTTTGCCAGAAAACTACAAATTTTATGAGGAAGAGACCAAAATATAAGACAAAAATCTGAATATTCAGTGAAAATGTGGAAAGCTGAGCAGTATGAGCAACAAGCTGCCACCATCTATGGACTAATGTAGTGGCTCTCAATTAAAAAAAAAATGTGTGTGTTGGGGGGAGACTGAGCTAAACCAAATCAGACCTTAGTCTCATGTCTGGTGTGGACTCCCCCTAGAAAAGCCAGCCTTTCAAGTAAACAATCACCTGCTGCCAATATCAAACAAAAAGGCATAATGCACTAGAACTGACAGGCCCCTGTCCTAGTCCAATATCAAACAAAAAGGCATATGGCACTAGAACTGACAGGCCCCTATCCTAGTCCAATAAAACATTTCTTTATGAACTACACAAAGTATATCTTTCCTCCCTGATAATTGTTACTTTTTCAACCGTTTATCTCTTCACTACTCAGCATTAAGTACATCGTTATATTAATTGACATCCAGACTCGGGATTTGTTTTATCTCTTCTGGCAAATTTACATGTGCCTGACGCATCAGAATCCTGTACTGTAAACACCACATGCTAGCACAACATGGTAAAAAAGGAACTAGCAAAAGACATTAGTAAGCTTTGTTAGATTACTACATGAATCACTATAATTAATTTTACAATATCATTTTTTCTTAAACTGGACTATTCTAGAAACACATCTCTGTTTGCTTCTCTGTCTGACAGCAACTACCCTAATGCAAAAAAAAAAAAAAAACACACAAAAAGGTCAACTAAAAACAAAAGAGCAGGATGTGAAGCTGCTTCCTCAGCAATCTAATATAAAGTTTCTGCTACTCTGTCTGACAGCAACTACCCTAATGCAAAAAAAAAAAAACCCACAAAAAGGTCAACTAAAAACAAAAGAGCAGGACGTGAAGCTGCTTCCTCAGCAATCTAATATAAAGTTTCTGCTGCTAACACTGTGCTGATTTGTGCAGACAAAAACAGAGAGGGCGCTCATATGAAAATGAGTGTCCAGAGCATGGAAACTCTAAACAAGAGGCCTAGCTCACTGTCCAAAGTACAGGGCCTAAATTATCCTAACAGATAAACTTAAGTGACAGTTACGGGATTACCTACAGAAACACCTTTTTCCATTACACTGACAAACAGATAGGACATCTTACTTCCTAAAGGAAGTAATAGAAGCAAGGAACGTTGATTCATTTACAGCAAATCCACTTTAAATGGGTAAACATTAGGTACATATAGGTAAGCTGGGTAATAGCCTATTGGTCTTTGTTCAGCATTTGCTGTCATCTAAGCCACATGTAGGAATGGGTGAAAAGTGGAAAGTGTTGCTTAAACCTTAACATTAATTTTGACATATAAACATATCACAGTGTAGAAGAGGGTTCTGACCTGATAAGGTCTCAGCTAAAACACATCTTAAAGAAAGCTGATCACAGAGACAAATGGTGGAGCTAAAATGACCACAGAGGTAAATAGTGGAGCTCTCATGTTCCAGTAAGACAGTCACAGATGCAGTGAACAAGAACAGAATATTAATTTCATGCGACTTTGTGTGGTTTTATGATCTTGTTGCCTGCAACAGATACAACAGTTAATGTCAGGCTGATATTCAACAGTGAAGGCAGAATCCATTACCCACTAAGAAGAATTACATACATATCTTAAGTACAACCGCCTATCATTAACATACTTAGATTCAGAGACATCCAGTTGTAAATGTGATGAAATTAAAGAGCTGCATAAGTGTGTGCGTGTGTGTCAGCGTGCACCAGAGCGGAAGGAGGACTACTGATATAATGAAGTTTCTGAACAGCTGCCATACAATTTGACACAACAAAACATTAGACTTCAACTCCACCCAGGTCATCTATTACTCTGTGGTGAAGGGAAAATTATATGAAAAGTGAAGACACCCAAACATAAGGACAATGACATAGAGGATGAATCACTAATGGTCAGAGAAGGCCCAGACTGCTAAAGGGCTTAATGACACAGAGATAAACATCCACAATTATCCCAGGCAGATTTAAAATTCATTCTTCTTCATGGACATTCTGTATTCTTTGAAACCTGGATGTGTTATACTATTGCAGAGCAGACTTTAAATGGCACAATGGTGGAGTGCCAAACTAGAAATGCAATCTGTTGCTTAAATCCTCTGGATATGGAATGCATTATACTGTTCAATTTGCCAGTCTAGACAATAATCTGGGATATGACATGGACAAACAAATCTTTATTTGGACAAAACAAAAAAATAAATAAAATGGCCCTTTGCATACCCCTTTCAGCCAAGATTTGGATAACAAGGGCAAGGGAGATTCATATATAACAGTAAATAACCAAAATGCCACCATAATTTAGGAGAAGGTAGAAAGCCTTAAGAGATAGTAGAAAACTTACACCCCCCCAAAAATAAACATGCAGATAGGGACAGAACTTGAAATTACTTGTAGATGGTTGTAGATGATGACCTGTTATCTGATTTGAACCCTGGGCTCTAGTCTAATAAGGCAGAAACCTTAACTAGTGAGACACAGCGGTACAAACCAGCAGATGATATGATTAGCAGTGATGCCCCTAGTTCCACTGGCATGGATGATGTCTAAAGGTGAAGAAAAAGCCCAACTGCAGACCTTTAAAGACTAATGAGAACAAGTAACAAAAACCCCTTTGTTTTTGCCACGGCAAACCAAATGTCTGCTGACTGAAAACAATAAGACCAACACAAGAAAGGGAAGTAAAATTAGCCATAAGGAATGACTACAACATACAAAGACAGGAAATTTGAGGGACTCTGAGTCTTGAGTCAGGTTATGGTCCATACCTGGGATAAACTCCGCTAACTCTAATGTAGACAGCAGTAACTGAACACAGAAATCATATGAGATATAAGGGTTAAACAAAAATTCAATGCAATGGTTTTTGTTATTTATTAATTTTAATTTTACATTCATCATTACAAACATTATTGTGTGAATATAAAAACGATGTAAATGTTTTATGTAATTTTAACAATTTTAATAATATTTTATGACTGGGTAGAATGATTGTGTTACATTTTAGGTATTAAGGACTGATTCAGGGTGTGTTTGTTTTAAGGATGTTAATGGGTTTAATTAATTAATTATTGGATTATTGAATTATTGGCTTAATTAATATACTATTTAAACCTGCTGTCCTTGGATTTGAACTATTGACTCTGATGATGCCACAGTTTGTTTGGTGAAAGCGCTAAGTCTGGATTAAGGTTTTTTTCTACAACACATTGGCTTTCCGTGGATTCGATTTGCAGTGGTCTGAATTGTATTGTTGGTCCTTCTACATTTTTCATAAACCTTTGTATTCATCAAGCACAAAAGAACACTTTGCTCCTATGGTGGCAGTTATTACCTCTTCAAATGCACAAAGCAGAGAGTCATCTGTTTTGCAGCTTTATTTAGATCTCGTGGAACTATATCAATGTGAATCCGATTTGGTTTGTAACAGTAACTATGTTGATAACACATTCAGCAGGCAGCTTTTTTTCAAAGCAATTCAATTCCTTTTCAGAGCTAATTCACAAAATTAACAGAAGTGTCCTTGGAGCATGCTCTGCTTGTAAAATGTCAGGATCTATTTGAATATTATAAAGTCCTAGTAGACAGTCAAAGCCAGTATACAAATTTCATACTCTTAAAGCAAATCATAGACTGAATATTTTCTGACCCATAGTTTTACTGCTTTTTCTCACTGTGCTATCCCTTTCACAAGTCAAATAACGCATTACATCAATTGTTTCTCTTTCTTATATTCATGTGTTAGTACTTTCCAATATTTCAGTTTTATATAATGATCAGATTAAGTAAATAATTTACAAAACGACTGCTTCAGACCCACTGATGCAAAATTTTAAGCAAGCATTACATTGCACTTTGCACCAATATCCCGTTTAAATACCACACTGCAGTTATCACTTTTAAGCTTTTCTTCCCATATTTCCAACTCATTTTCTGACAGCTTTTCAGTACTTTTACCTTGCACACTATCTGTATATATTTTGAATACAATCATACCAGCAATTAACTGACTTTCATGACGGCCTTTGTTGCCACACGTGCAATCTCTTTTGGCTAAAAATTCATTACTTGAATTGTTTACATTTTTGCAAAGTGATTTTCCACCAGCTTCTACATATTTGATTACATGAGTTTTCTTTTTAATTATGGTTATAACCATACCTGCTCCACCTGTTCTTTCTTATTTAGATTCTAACTTCCTCTTTTGGCTTTTCACGGTTAGGGGTCGCCACAGTGAAGCACCTGTCCATGCATGATTGGCAGTGGAATTTTTATGGTGTGGAGTTGCCAGCCCGGTGTCCAACCTTCCACAAAAGGCACACACGCATGCACTCACACCTAGGGCCAATTTTAGAGGGTCCAATCCACGTACAGCATGTCTTTGGGCTGTGGAAGGAAACCGAAGCACCCAAAGGACACCCATGCGATCACATGGAGGACATGCAGACTCTGCACAGTAGGCACCCCAACCGAGGATTGAACTGGAGAACCTCTTGCTGTGAGACGGTAACGCTAACCGCTGCACCACCGTGGCTGCCAAACCTGCTTAACCATGTTTTCACTGCACCACTTTTCACTTCTAGCCATATTTGAGTAATTTTAGGCTACATGGCATCAGTTTCACATGTTATGTCTAAAAAAGTCACTCTACACATCAAACATTCCCATGAGCTCATAACTGTGGCACAGTAATTCTGCTCTGCATAAATCAACTGCTTAACTTTTTATCCACATGACCCAGTCTAACACATACTCTGAACTATATTATTTCTTTTTTTTTTTTATGTGGGATAAGAGACAGGACCATTTGCTCTGCAATCAAGACAAGAACCATGTGATCCCCATTAACTTCCTGTATTGGTCTATCCATTGCTCAGTGACAAAAGTCAGCAGTTAGGGAGCAAATGAGTTTGCCAAGTCACGAAGCTCCTCATCCATACCTGACCTGACTCCAGAAGCAGGTACTTCCAATATATGTTGCTGCCAGAGAGAGAGATAATGAATTTGCCCATGTAAGTCATCCCAGCTTCATACAGAGTACAGTCTCCTAGCCAAGTGACCACTATACTACCACATATGCCTCTATGCAGATGCGTGGGGGTATGGAAACAGGAACAAGCCACTACCCTCCCTTACTTTGGGTGAGCTGACTATTGTCACTCAATCTCAACCCTCCCAACTTGGCTCTTAGAAGCTTTATCCCTCTACACTACACAGATGGGCATCAACTGCTTTGCTTAACATAAAATCTGATTGTCTCCATAATCTCTGCCCTTCATATATGGTCTTTTTTTGATACTATATGTCTGTTCTTATCTAATGAATCATGTAATTCATCAACTTCAAGGCTTTTTCCTTGATTCTGTAATTCATTAACATAAGCATTAATATACTTAGTGACTCTGCACTCTTGTGAAGAATAAATAGCATATATATCAGAATCTTTCGCAGTTCTCAGTAATTCTGAAACTTTTGTCTCAGCACTGCACCACTCTCTTTCTCCTTCTTGAAACTCCTGTATTATTTACCATCGGGGTTTCTTCCCTACAAGACGCTGACATCTAGCACATGGAACATTTTCAGGAATCTCAGGTTCTTTGCTTATAATCAGGATTAAGTTACATTTCTGAATCTACATTTTTCAGTTCTCAGATAAATTATGCTAAACAGAGAGACTACCAGATATCTATAGTTGAATCATTTCTTAAATAAAAACAAAATTCTTTATTTCTGATTACTTCTGGCAGCATGTAACACTTGTTACTCAGAATGAATAAAAATATGGACAAACATTGCATGCATCCATGTCAACAGCGTATGTTTCGGATTGCACAATGAAAACAAAAAAAATCAGATCACATAAGGTGAATACTAAACTTTGCTAGAGGCACCAAATCCCTTACAACTATGCATATACATTTCAATATGCATGCCTGAAGGCCAGAAAAACTTGAACTAGCAAAATCATCTCTATTAAACTGATTTCAAATCTTCTATCACTGATAAAAGACAGCCACAACCCCGCCTGCACCAAGACACAGAATTTGTGGGTGAAAGAAACTGTGGCTTAAGAGTGGGTTCAGCACCTCTCCCACAGCACCATGGAAGGCAAAACAAATTTTATGCAGTCCACATCTGAAACAAGATGTGGAATCCAAGAAAGTGTATATGATTCCACTGGGACATACCCATATCTTTAAATCCAGAATGAGTGTTTACAAATTATAACTGGTAAAAAATAAATGCTATATGAGAGTGATAGTAGATAAAATGACTACCATCAGCCAGTTTGAATCAACATCTCAAGAAAATCCTTTCCTCAGACTATTCCGATAGCAGCCTAGCACACCATATAATCTGAAAGGACATACACACACACACACACACACACACACACACACAAAAGGAACCTAATCAAAGGATGAACTTTTGCTTTGTTGTTTGACCCAGGTGTCTAACTCTTTCCACAGTTGTGGCTGCCCCAAACATCTTTATTTCTTGACTCACAAGCAGAAAAGCTGCACAATAAATCAAATAAAAGGTGCTGAGGCAAATAAAATCCTAAACAATAACAAATTATAACAAATGAAAAGTAGAGCTGGTGTGAAGCAAAAATGCTGGAACACCAACATAAACAGTAGGATCAAGTACTGTGTTCTCCAGAGCAATGGAAATAAAACAACAGATGATATTCACATCAACCTGCATGGCTGTGCTGTACCCCAAGATCCAAAACATGCAGGAAGTAATCTTAACAGGATATGATTGACAACACCAATGTACAAGATTTCTGCAATAACTATCAAAAGCAGAACATGAAAAAATGAATATATTACATCTACAATACATGGATTATACTATATTTCCCACAAACATACATATTACTCAGTGATTCAAAAGAAGGCAGTGGAGGACACTGAAACCTTGAGAAGCATAAATGCCAAAGACATCTACAGAAACTCTGCACTGACTGCAGTGGAGTGTAAACCATGAAGGTAACACCTGGTAGTGGTGATTCAGAAATGAACACTGCACATGAAAGTGAATTACTGGTGTACAACATGGAGAGAAGTAAAGTGGTCTGAGACAATTTAAAATGGGTATGATAGTCCTATATTACTGTCTAATAAAGTGCACTATACAACTGCTCCAGAAAAGCAATGGTTGTTGTGTCTTTCGGCTTTTCCCAGTTAGGGGTCGCCACAGCGGAACTCCGGTCCGCTAATGACTGGCAGAAGATTTTTATGTGCCGAGTTGACAGCCCTGACGCACAACCTTCAACAAAGGTACGCCCATTCATGCATGTCTCCACACAGAAGACGCTCTAGCTGAGAATCAAACCGGACAGCGTCTTACTGTGAGGCAACAATGCTACTGCAGCACCTCCAGAAAAGCAATGGTGATGGTAGAAATTACAAAAGTATTCTCAAGCAATCTCATGCTAAAATGTGCAAGTTATATAAATAGGGTCATGACTAGAGACAGGCTGAATAGAAAGGTATACTAGCACAGTCACAGGCAAGTGCTGATGCATAAAACTACTAGAAAAGCAGTGGCAGTGCTGTGAGGAATCCTTTCTCTCTGAGCTCAAAGTGAAGATGGTGATAGAGAAGCAAAACATTTCTCAGCAACGACAGCACAGCATCTAAAAAAATCCATTACAGCACTGCAGTAGAAACTGCAGAAAGACAATGGGGGGAGATAAAACCTAAAAGATGAAGAAATATGATTCAGCAGAGCATCTAAAAATAAATCCATTATAGCACTGCAGTAGAACCTATCGAAAGACAATGGGGAGGGAGATAGAAACCTAAAAGATGAAGAAACATGATTCAAAGATAAACAGGAATTCTAGTGGAGTGATATTCCCTGCATCAACTTCTATGTATCAGAAATATGAAGGATAGGTTGTCCTGTTTGGGACAAGGGTGAGTAACTTTTTATTTTCTACTGACTGATACCTAATGTCCTCAAAACAAGCCAAAATATATTAATTTATTGGTTAAACTTGGTGATAGACTAAATATTTGGGGGAGGGGGGTTAGGTGTCCAAATACCTATTCTCCAAGTCCAAACTCCATCGTTTCTAGCAGAAAACGATATAAAGTACAGTTTTGTACCTACCATAAATGTAGATGTTCGAAGATCCACATTGCTGCAGTCCTTACATATAGGTAGTCCGCTGTCCTCGGTCGGCCCGAATACCAAAGTATTAGGCTGACGTCGGTCAAGGCGCTTAAAACTGACATCAGGACGTCAGGGTATAAAAGCGCATGACCGACGTCATATCCTCAGTCTTTTCTTGCCCCAGATGTCAGAAGGCCCTAAAAAGAAAGGCCAAAGCCAAAAAACAGCAAAAAAACAACCAACCACCCGTGCCCTAACCATATTTACAATATTTACAACCCAAACCACACAACCACCTCTAACCACAGAGGGGAAGGAGGGAGGGTAAATTGGACTGCAGCAATGTGGATCTTCGAACATCTACATTTATGGTAGGTACAAAACTGTACTATGTTCTTCATCTCACATTGCTGCAGTCCTTACATATGGGTAGAATCCCAAAGCAGAGGTAAGGGAGGATGGCAAAACTATAAAGCATTAGGAGCTGCCAAAATGCCCTGTAAAATTGCAGTGGCAAATCCAGCCCTAGATTTAGAGTAAAGTGGAAGGTGGTAATGCTTAGAGAAAGTATGCACTGAACTCCAAGTAGCTGCCTCCAAAATATCTTTAGTAGCCACCCCCCTTAAAAAAGCGGTAGAAGTGGCAGTAGCCCTAGTGGAATGAGGCCTAATTCCAGCTGGAATCTCCTTACCATGATGGGAATAACAGAATGCAATACAAAAACCAATCCACTTAGAAATAGTTTGTTTTGAAACAGGTTTGCCCTGAGAACCCAAAGCAAATGAAACAAACAACTGCTGAGACTGCCTGAACCCTTTAGTTCTGCTCAAATAATATCGCAACTGTCTGTGTATATCCAAAGTGTGCAAAATCTTCTCCCCTTTATTTTGGGGGTTTGCATAAAAGGTAGGCAAATGAATAGTTTGGTTTAAAGCCACACTAGAAACCACTTTAGGCATAAAGGAAGGGTTAGTACACAAAGACACCCTATCCTTGTGGAAAATTAAGAAAGGCTCAACCGCCATAAGGGCCTGTAATTCAGAAACCCTTCTCGCAGAGGTAATGGCCAACAAAAAAGCAGTCTTCCATGATAAATATTTCAAGTCGGCTGTCGCTGCAGGCTCAAAAGGTTGTAGAGTGAGTTTCTCCAACACAAAATTGAGATCCCAAGCAGGAGTAGGAGCTCTACGTGGGGGTCTTATATTCTTTGCCCCTCTAAGGAATTGCTTAAACAAAGGATGAGAAAATAATGGTGGGTCACAGTTATAGTGAGCAGAAATTGCAGCAGCATGAATCTTTATAGAGGAGAAGGACAAACCTTTGTCCAATAACTCAGTAAGGTATTGAAGAGCAACACTTAAATTAGGTTTAGAAACATCAAGGTCCTTTGCTGTACTCCAAATTAAAAATCTCCTCCATTTATCTGCATAAACTTTCCTTGTACTAGGCCTTCTGGCCTCCAAAATAACATTCAAAACTTGTTGTGGAAGCTGAGACCCTCCAGGGTTTAAAACAGAATATGCCAGGCTGTTAGATGCAGAGAGTGAAGTCTGACACTGAGCAAATGACTGTTCTCCTGAGACAGCAGGTGTGGAATCGAAGGCAAAGGCCATGGAGGCTCCCGTACCAGACTTCTCAGTAATGGGTACCAGTACTGTCGAGGCCAATCCGGAGCTATTAAAATCATGGTTGGCTTGTCCTGTCTGACCTTCAGGAGTACCTTTGGGAGGAGAGGCAGTGGTGGAAAGGCATACACGTGAAGATTGCTCCAATTGAATGAGAGAGCATCCACTTTCCAAGCTGTGGGATGAAACCTTTTCGTGCAAAACTTTGGCAGCTTGTAATTTAGTGGAGAAGCGAACAGATCTATGTCTGGAGTTCCCCATAACACTGTCAATTTTTGAAATACATGAGGATCCAATTTCCACTCGTGGGGATCCACTATTTGTCTGCTCAACACATCTGCTAAGGAGTTCTGTGCTCCTGGCAGAAACCTTGCCTGAAGATTTAGTTGTAAACTGAGAGCAGTCTCCCACAAAATCATTGCTTGTCTGCATAGAGGGTAAGAATGTGTCCCCCCTTGCTTGTTGATGTACCACATGACAGTTGTGTTGTCTGTTTGAATCAACACCTGCCCTGGAAGAAGTAAATCCTTGAAAGCCATCAATGCAAATTGGACTGCTAACATCTCCTTCAAGTTGATATGTAAATGTTGAAGTCTGGCAGGCCACGTGTCTTGTACCCATTTTCCATTTAGATGAGCTCCCCAAGCTTTGTCTGAGGCATCTGTCGTAAGAATCTGACTCGCCTCTGGTCAGGTCACAGAGAGTCCCTTGTTTAGGTGACATTCCTGAGCCCACCACAAAAATTCCTTTTGAATGGCAGTGTTGCGTCCATACATTTTTGAGATACCATTGTAGCTTCCTCATATGCAGTTTGGCATTGGGAAGTACCAGAATACAAGATGCCATGAACCCCAAGGCTTAAAGGACTGTCCTTGCAGTCAGCCTGGACTGACGAGACAATTGATGGAAGTAAAGAGAAAGATTCTTTTGTCTGTCCGGGGTCAAAAAGGCCATCTGGGATGCTGTATTCAGTCTCACACCCAGAAAGCACATGTCCTGAGAGGGTACTAGCCTGGACTTTATTTCGTTCACAGAATACCCTAGGCATCTTAACACTGCCATCACATACTGTAAATGATGAAGAAGTTCTTCCTTTCCTTGAGCCAGAATCAGGCAATCGTCCAAATAAGGATAGATTTGTATTCCTCTTAGCCTGAAGAAAGCTACCACTGGAGCCAGAACCTTTGTGAACACTCTAGGCGCAGTAGATAAGCCAAAGGGCAATGCAGAGAACTGATAATGAAAAATCCCAGCCCGAAAACGCAGATACTTCCTGCAACTGGGCCTGATAGGAACATGAAGATAAGCCTCCTTGAGATCCAGAGTCACCATCCAGTGATCTTTGCCCAGCAGAGGTAAAAGCTGTTGTAACGTCAACATTTTGAACTTGGGAATGTCCAGATATGTGTTGAGGATAGATAAATCCAAAATTGGTCTCCACGTGTTCCCTTTCTTTGGTACTAGAAACAGGCGAGAATAAAATCCTAGGCCCACTTCTGGCAGAGGGACCGGTTGTATAGCTCCTATTTGAAGTAGTAGAGAAATCTGTTTGTGAGCCTCTAGTCTTTGCTGAGGAGGAACGTCTGGCATGCCTTTGAAAGGAGGTAAGGTATGGAAATAAAACTTGTAACCTTGGTGTATGATATCCAATAACCATTTGTCTTGGGTAATTAAAATCCAATTTTCCTTGAAGAGTGCCAACCGTCCTCCCAAAGGTGCTGCCAGGCAAGAAGAATCTGGCAGCTGAAAAGGTAGGTCATTGGGCCTGTTTACGAAAGGACTGACCCCTGCCCTCATTCGAAGACTGTGCAGGTGAACTCCATGTTCTAGGTCTGAAGGAACTCTGAGCTCTGCCCCTACCACGTCTAGATCTACCCCTAGACTGAGAATCAGAAGAAGGATACGTCCACCCCTTAGCAGGCCAATTTCTACTAAACTTTGGAGGCTGAACTTGCAAAAAATCTTTAACAGTCTGCATAGACTTAGCCTTGTCTTCCAATTTCTTCAAGACTGACTCCACAGGTGGACCAAACAACACTTCAGACTGCAAAGGAGCATCCAAAATCCTTGTCTTAACATGGTCAGATAAATTCTGATCCTTAAGCCAGGCGTGCCTGCGAAGAACTGAACCAGTGGCAGCCACCCTAGAAGAGGCCTGCAAAGCATCAAAACCACACTGTAAAGAATGCTTACCCACCTGTTCAGAGACATGCACCAAATCCTGTAATTCTTTACAGTCAATTCCTTCTGCCAGAGCATCCACCTTAGATTTCAATTGTGAAAGAAGAAAATTTTGATATTTCAACATATGAAACTGGCAATTCAAAGCCCTCATTGCTAAGGTAGAAGAAGTATAGACCTTCTTTCCCCATCTATCCAAAGCTCTGGCCTCTTTATCTAGAGGAACCGGATTCTTTACAACAGAGGCCTTGACACCCTTAGGTCCCTGACTAACAGTTTCTGGGTCCGCCCTAGGACTCTTATAGAGATATTTATGAGCCTCAGGCACCCTGTAATACCTATCCGGTTTAACAGGAGCAGGAGGCAGAGAATCAGGATTAAGTGAAGCCTCTGAAAATACATCTTGCACAACATCCAGAACAGGGGGTATAGCTAAGGGTCTATGTTGAGGTAAAAACAAAAATTCCCTAAGCCTTTTCCGTGAATCAGAGAAGTCCTGACCTTCCCACTTAAAATGTTCCCTCATAGAATGAAAAGTCTCTGAAAAAGAAAAATCCTCTGGAGGAGAAGCAGAAGGAGTGGAATCTTCTGCATCAGAATCAAAGTAAGGAGTGTACTCCTGCAAGTCTTCCGCCGAAGACTCTGAAACATCCGAAGCCTGTTCAAAACTTTCCAACTCTGGCTCCACCCTAGGCCTCTTATCAGGAGGGGGCAAAGAACCTCTAATCAGAGTAATCAAATCTTCTGCCATTTTAAGCATGTGCTTCTTAGGCACAGACCCTGCTGAACTAGGACTGACACCAACAGAAGCTAATCCTGGCCTGCCTCTGGAAGAAGCCTTGGAAACAGAAGGAGAGGGTCTAATCACCCTGGGAAGGGAGGGGAGTACAGAAACCTGAGAAGCCCCTTCAGCCTGACCTGCCTCGTGAGAGGCCACATCCTGCAAAATCAAAGTCTCCCCCTGAGACTCCAGAGAAGCCTCCATCGGAACCACCAGTTCCACTGAAGCCTCTAAAGAACCGGCGTCCGGAACGGACGACTCCTCTTGCCTGGGTTTAACCATTTTGTCTTTGCGCTTCTTAAGCGGCGCCGGAGTATCCGACGGCATATTATAATTGCACCGCTTACCGAAGACCAGCCTAGCACAATCTAACCTTCGCTTAATAGTGCGCTTATTAAACCTAGCACAAAAGCGACACCCGACTACGTCGTGCTCAGGCCCCAAACAAGGAATGCACAAAGAATCATAATCCCTATGCGGTATCTGTTTCCCACAAGAAATACAATTATTTACTTTTTCTGACATCCGGTAATACACTGAGGCAAGAAAAAAACAAAATATTCCCCAACGGGGTACTTAGCCAACTTGGATTCGGTCTGAAACTCCGAACTCGAAAAATTTCAGAACGCCGAACGGCACTTGCAACACTGCTTCTGCATCGGACCATGCGGCAAAAAAGACTGAGGATATGACGTCGGTCATGCGCTTTTGTACCCTGACGTCCTGATGTCAGTTTTAAGCGCCTTGACCGACGTCAGCCTAATACTTTGGTATTCGGGCCGACCGAGGACAGCGGACTACCTATATGTAAGGACTGCAGCAATGTGAGATGAAGAACATCGATATTAAAGCTAGATCCCAGGGAATGATCTACCCCAAGCCAAAGGGTATCAAAAAATGAAACTATGGCTGTGAACGATATCCTACATGGCTGTGCACGATATCCTACATGGCTGTGCACGATATCCTAGATTCCTAGGTCTTCATTGTGGTTCTTGCGAAAAGCATGCCCAGCTTGCATGGTGGGTTAAGGTAGATGTAAAAACGAAGCATGAAGGAACATTATGCAGCACTGCTCTAGTTAAAGGACACCATCCCCAGAGATAGCCCTTAGCAAGCTACTAGACTGGAGCAGTCAATGTACTCAGACCCATTTTCTCAGTTTTATTTAGTTCACCCTCTGCTTCAGTGCTTCAGATATAGCCCCCCTCCCCGTCTACGTGAATACCAGTTTCATCTCCAGCCTCAGCACATTATCCCTACAGTGATTACCTACAGATCTCTAATACTACAAGTGATGATGGGTCAGGGAGTCATCAACCTGGTCACCTGTAGTCCTATAGAAGAGGGTTTTTTTTTTATTTTTACTTTTACCTACCATTCCCCAGCTAGCACTCAGGTGTGCAATAACACCCTATTGATGCTGAAGGAAAATATGTACAGCTATACTTTTCAAGCATCTATCAGTACTATCAAAAGTCTGTCTGCAGTGCACCTGCTATGGCCATATATAACCCATAAATTCTCCTACCGATCACCTCTCTAGGAAGAAGCTCATTACAATGTAGGTAACACATTATAACCCCAGTGAAGCAATGAACGGTATGGTTTCATCAGCAGCACTGAGGGAATAACAACCTTTCTACTAATTGGCCTAAGAGTTATCCTCTTTTATCACCATTTTGTTCCCATTTACTAAGCAGGATTAAAGGATTTTTTTCTGTTTAATTCATCGTACTGCCTCAGTTTCTTGACCAGTTTCCTGTGTAACACAATTTCGAAGGCATAACAGAATGAATGCATATCACATTGACAGAACTACCATGTTCAGTCTCTACCGTGACATGAGATGGTATACCCCATCATAGACTATACACAGGCTTCCTTTTCTGAACGTATACTGGTTCATATAATGCAGATCACTGCATGAAACCCATTAACCTGTGCCTCTATGGCTTTGCTAATGAAAATGTGCAAATAACTGGTCTATAGTTACTAGGACCCTGCTAAATCATCCTTCAATTAAAAGTGATACAACTTCCATAACTGCAGTTGTGAGGAATGCAACCAAACTCCAGAGAGAGACAGAAAAGTATGGTTACAGATGTAGAAGAATGTTTAGCCGTTTCTTGGACAGCAGTACATTAAGGACTGGTATCACAGCACATGAGCAACCTCATTCCTACTTTTTCTTCTTTCATATACCTGTCATTCACTTCTCTGCCCAAACAATATTTTTAGAGCTACTTTCATCTCTGATGGCTGTCCGAGTATAAACATTCCCTTAGGTTAAGCTCACCATTACTGAGTTGCTACTCCCAGAAGCTTCTTTTTCCTGATTTTCTTCACTCCCTCACTCTTAAGCAGGACAGCAGTAAGTACAGACCCACTCTATTAGATGCC
The DNA here is from genome assembly GCF_019279795.1 of Protopterus annectens. Classification (NCBI taxonomy): domain Eukaryota; kingdom Metazoa; phylum Chordata; order Ceratodontiformes; family Protopteridae; genus Protopterus; species Protopterus annectens. Next base: position 444,578,146 of record NC_056729.1, on the reverse strand, counting down.
TAGCAAACCAGTTCTCACGGAACCGTGTCAGGAAATAAGTGGTTCCTCACTTGTGAGTGGATGCAACAGTACTCCAATCTGTTAGCTGCAGGATGATGCACCTCATTCCTCACTCAGCCCAGCACCACAACTGTCATCTGCCTCACTAGACCCCAAGAAGCCTGTAAATCAGCCTAGCTAGCATACACCCTAAGCAAAAATACGTACTGCTGACACCTCTAACAGGTCTCATGTTCTTTCTTATACACTGCAACCTGCCACCAGACTCTCGGATGTGCAGTGCTGTTCTCCTCCTAGTTTACCATTCATTTCCAGTGAGTACCACAGATTTCGGTGGTACCTACCACAGCTACCTTCCCTTCTCACAACTAATGCATGCTGTCACTTGAAGAAATAAAGTACATTCACACCATAGAAAATACTCCACAACACTGACAAGCATACAGGCTTTAAGAACCAGTGGAAAGAGAGAAGAGTGACAAAAAAGGAAAGATGGGTAGAGAAGGAGCACAACAGAGGACAAAAGGAAGGAAATAACAGAACAACAACAGTATAAAACTGAGAAGGAGAGAGGATGTAAGAAATGTGAGTGAGTGAAGGCAGAGTGCGGAAATAGGCAATAAGGTAAAGAAAACAAAACGGTTTATATCTGGTAATTGTACTTTAAGCTTCACTTTGTTCTATGCATCTTTCTGTAGTTATGAAATGTACAGTAACAAACAGGGAGGTGTATATTATGGGCATTTTCTAAGCAAAAACTCTGAGGGTGAAAAAAATGAGAATTTTAGGAATGCATCTGTTGAGTACACAGAATCCTGAAGGTTTTTTTTTTATATATTATTTTTTTTTTATACTTCAGATGTAAAGCATTTTTTCTTCCAAAACAAGACAAAAAGAAGTGCTACTTCAGATGTAAACCATTTTTCTTCCAAAAAAAGACAAGAAGTGCTACAGGAACTTGGGTATTTCCAACATTCTTCTGCAGCTCCAAAACTAAGAAAAGAAGTTGTTGTTCCCATCCAAATCCCGAGGGAAGTTTATTATTTTATGAAGATAACTCTTCATTTAGACAGTAAGATGCACAGTCCTGCTGATTAAAGCAAAACCTACCCCCTCCTTTCCCTTCTATCCATATACCTTTATTTAATTCATTATTACAGATTACAAAAGACCTCCATATGTGTTGTAACCCCTCAGAAGGTCACACACTAATCAGTTTTAATACTGTTATTATCTGCTATGCTGGCATTTCACTCACATTACTAAAATCCCAACGAGACTGACAAAAAGAAGATATGTGAGATCCACTACAATGTTTGTTCAGATGGGAAATCAGTGAGGCTTTCTGTCTCCTGTGAGAAAACCCGTCTGTAACTTCCTAGAACCCTTTCCAACCATTTCCCATGCATTAGTCTCTGCAAAGTCCAAATAAGTAGCAGCGAACCCTTAGCTTTGCAAATATGCAAAACAGAATCTGCAGCCAGCTGGCAAAATCTCTAGCTCTGTTTCCATGCATTTTTCAGTTACTACACAAGAACTTGAGTATTGAGTGTGTGTGTGTGTGTGTGTGTGTGTGTGTGTGTGTGTGTGTGTGTGTGTGTGTGTGTGTGTGTGTGTGTGTGTGTGTGTGTGTGTGTATCCAGAGGGGAAAATCCAGAGTCCATAAAATACGTATAAGAAACTTAAATGCTGAACAAGTTCACTGTTTACAATTTTTTGAAGGGAGTAGCCCAAATATAATTCAACAGTGCATTAACACTGTATTTCACCACTCTAAGCATGAATGGATATAAGTGCTGGAAGGTTTCATGACTTGGCAGTTCTCAAAATGGGCAGATGGACTGTAATGAGATTTAATTATTGTATTTACTTATTTTTTATTTAAACTTTCCCTATTATTTTCTATAGGAGCCTTGGGATCTTTTATACCCACCAAAGGTGCCATCAACTCAAGCAAACGGGATTTTAGTTTAAGGTCTCAGCTGGAAGATGACAATCAGGAGTGCAGCCCCCCCCCCCCCATGCTGCACCGCTGTGTCATCAATTGATCTAGCTGGTGTGGGACTAGAACCAGCCCATGATGATCCTGTAGCATAGCTATTGTTCCTCTAGATTGAGAAGAGTCAGTTTTGCTGATTAGGCACAGAGTGAGGAGGCCACAGGGCAGACTCAGGACATGCCACTTAGGCCATACCACTCTGTTTGCCTTGGAATGCTTGCTTATTTCACAGGATGAAATGGAAAAACTGAGTGATAACAGTTAGTTCAAGTGCAGATGTAGCTGAATGGTCATCTAAAAGCCACTTTCAGTGACTCATGAATTTGCCCCTTTCCACAAGATTATACAACTGGGAAGTTACTACAACTTAGGTGTGGAGGCTCCCCCCACTGTAGAAAAACAGTTTTTGGTTCAGTGAAAGTGGTTTTTAATACAACTACCTTGTAATTTAAACACTTAAAGGAATTCACACTATTATGAACCTGATGAGAAGGGATGCTTGCAGGAGACAAAGAAGTCTTGGTATTCCTTTTCAGCCTGTTACCACAGTAACCGTTACTATGCCACGAATATAGGTTCATAAGTAGGTACTAGCCTATTGGCCTACATAAGCCTAGCCAACAAGGTTCCCTGGCTTACGCCACTCAAGAAAGTTATTTTCCTGTGCCACTGTCGAGCAGAAACATAGAAGTGATCCCCGGGGTGTATTTCCTATTTCCCATACACTCATCAAGATTTTTCTTGAAGAGTGCTAATGAAGAACTTTGCTTGACATAGATGGGTAGCCTGTTCCAGAGTATAGAAAGTCTCTGGGACAGGAATCTACCCCTCCAGCATGTCCTGTTTATTGTGGTGACGAGGTTTAGGTCCCTGGAGCGTGTAGCTCGGAGGGATTGGGATTTCTTTAGGTGTAGCATGTCCAACAGCTCTGGGTTTGACATAGCTTTATATATTAGGCAGAGATCACCTTGCAGTAGGCGATATGCTATGGAGTAAAGCTGGAGTTTTTTGAGGCGGTCAGTGTAGGGCATTTGTTTGAGGCCAGTAATCCTCTTTGTGAGGTACTTCTGTGGGCTTTCCAGCTGCTGCAGTTGTCTTGTGAGGTACATTCCACAAGGGGCATTGTACTCTATAATGGGTCTAATGAGTGTCGAGTAGAGGGGAACAATGACCTCTTTTTTCCTGGAAGAGAACCCTTTTATGATGAGATGTGCCACATAGAAGGATTTCCTGACTACTGTGGCGATGTGACTATCAAAGGACAGATGACTGTCCACCTGGGTCCCAAGGTCTCTTATCACGCATTCGGTGTTAAGTAGATTGCTGCCTATGTAGTAGTTCATGGAAATATTATATATTAGAAAATGGGAGGTTTTCCACAAAGGGATATCAGTGTACTTCATATCACAGAGTACGAACAAGATTCTTTAAATCCTAGAGTCTGAGTCCCTTACAGACATTCTCACAGTTCTGAGTCAGTTATTTTCTGCATTATTTGCAAGACTTGACCACCATTAGACTACACGTTTTGAATACTCAATGCTTTTTATCATTTAGCCTTGCAAAAGTGCATTCATGAGCTCTCTTTTTATAATGCACGTGGTTATAGAAACCTCTCACCCCAATATATTTGTGTTCACAAAACAAAAATCTTTAACAACAGCCTAAACAATTTGGGTGGTATTTAGTCATTTCGCAAACACATTACGGCCATCTGAGCTGTCCGAGAAATTTGGTTGAGAGACTTGTCCTGGACTCCCTTTATCAGCTCCATAATTTGTTTTAGTTGCATGACTAAATATTACATTTTTTTTTAAAGATAAACTACGTTAACAAAACTTACTTAAATGAATTGAAAGAGGCAGCGGGCAGACACACACACTCTCTCTCTCTCACTCACTTTTAAGCAGTACCAGGCTGTAGAAGTCAAGTCCGTCCTTGCAGCTTGCATCAGTTGTTTCTCCACTCCTTCTCCTTGCAGAAATTAAGTTTCCTTTTCTGCCAGCAGCAGTTGTTCCTTTCTGTTCTCTCGCACCAGCAGAGCAGATAGATCCATGATTGTAGAGCAGTACATAGCACTCCGTTCTCCGCGCAGATAGTTCCATTCAAACTGCCGGAAATGTATGGACGTGAGCCTTTGAGCTCAATTCCGACAGGCTGACAGCGCTGACGTCATCGCGCACGTGATGACGTCAGCCGAAAAGCGCGAAAAAAAAATTCAAAACCAAAAGCTGGGAAAAATCGGAAATTAAGGGGTGCCACTCGGGAAATGTGGCACCCCATCATTTGGACCCCAAAACTCGGTAAAAACCGAGTAATTCGGTACAGTTGGGAGGTCTGCCTAGTTTACTGATCACCTGTATTGAAAATAGTGAAAAGGCGCTTTTGCTGAAAACAGACTTTTTTTGTGCAACTGCAACAGAACTCATACTTTCCTTGCAGACTATAATCTAAGAGATGGTTATTTGAAGTGGCAGGGGTTAGAGAGTGCAGAAAAATGAATGATGGCATTTATTCTTTACTGAAAGTGTTTTAGCACCAACTAAGAATAGCCCACAATGCCAACACCCAACAATCTAAGCAATATTGTAAATGCATTCTCATTTCAGACAGTCCCAAAACAAATTATTGCAAAACTATTAAAGAATTTGAAATCCACTTCACTGGCAGCAGATAACTTGCCAGCAGAATATCTAAAATTAACAACAGATGTTATTGCCTTCCCTGTGTCAATATTTATAAGCCACTATATAACAGAACAGTATGCCCCAATTACTTGGAAAATTACGTATATTACATCATTACACAAAGGAGGTAATGCAACAGAACTAACAAACTACCGGCCCATTGCTATACTTTCACCACTTTCTAGAATTCTGGAAAAATATATCCACTTTCAACTTGTTAAACACCTTCTAAATAATAATCTCCTCTCATCATCACAGCATGGATTCCGACTACATCATAGCACTAATACAGCTCTTCTAAGTTCCACTAATACAATACATAAATTCAGAGACTATGGCAAAATAGTGCATGCAGTCTTTTTGGACATGTCTAAAACATTTGACACAGTTTCCCATCCTAAGTTACTGACAACTCTGAAAAATCTTAATATCAACCCTGATGCTGTTAACTGGTTTCAAGTTATCTATCTAGCCACCAGCAAGCTGTGAAATGGTAGCAAGATCTCTCCCCACTCCTTCCTGTTACACTTGGAGTTCCACAGGGTTCAATCCTAGGTCCCCTCCTCTTCGGCATATTCATATCTGTAGTCTGTCTACAGTTCAGTATCAGCGTATCTATAGTCTGGAGCGTTTCTCCCCAGGCCCACGCTGAAAATTGGCTTTGTTCCAAGTCGGACTTTTCCGGTAAACAAATGTTAAATAAAATAAATAAATACATTATCTTAATACTGCTTCCTCTCAAGCATCTATCATACAATATGCAGATGATTCAACCCTCATATGTGCAGCATCCACAATAACTCATCTTGTTACAGTCACACAAAAAGCATTCTGTGATATTGAAATGTGGCTAGCAAACTTACAACTCATTCTCAACCCTACTAAAAGTAAACTTATGATCTTTCATCCATCAAACTCTATTAATCTCCCAGCAAACTTTTATATCACTACCAGTAATAATAATACTAGGATTTTACCAGATTCCCAAACAAAACTATTAGGTGCCATAATCGACAACAGACTAAAATTTGACATACGCATTTCTAATACAATCAAAAAGGTTCACAAGAAAATGGAAACAATGTAATGAAACAAACAATTCTTAACAGATGCTGCAAGAATAGCCATAGCTAAAACCCACCTTCTCTCCTCACTCTTATATGCATCCCCCATACTTACCAACCTCAAAAAGGTCGGAGCTAAGTAAATTAGAATCATGTTATAATAAGATTGCTAAATTTGCAACAGATTCCACACATTCAACCCATCACTGTCAATGCCTAAAAAATCTTTCTCGGTTGGAACTACCTCACATTATGAACTATAACCAGTTAATGACTCACAAAATAATGCACAATCCTGACAATGTACTCTCCCTAAAAAATCTTCTACAACCCTACTCTAACATTCATACTTTTTGATCATGTAAAAAAGATTTAGTAGCCAACGTATCCAATACAGCAGGCAACTCTCTCTAACTTTGTTGCTAAAAATTGGAATCCCCTTCCACATAGTATTAGATCCATAAGCAATCTTAATCATTTCAAAATATCTCTCAAAAGACACTTATTTGAATCCTAGCTTTGCACATGTAACACTCCAGATTAATTATTAATTTAGCATTACTTATACAATTTGGCTGTACGTACTAACTCTATTAACATATCCCTTCTAACAACACTACTTCTCTGTAAGTAGTTACATTCCTAGCTGCAACTCTCACCACGGAAGTATTACTAACTATGCACTACTTTGCCTTAGTGATTCTCCCTACTTAATTTCCTAACTAATGCTATGTTCCTCTACATTTATAAATTCAACCATATATTTGTCTATTCAAGTGTTTAAAGTCCTGCTGTATTTGATACTATGTATATACTTTTGTTTTTACATTTTTATCTTGCAAATGTGTTAACACTCTTTTTTTTCTTTTTTTGTCAATTTCATTTATAATTTCTATTACTTGTTGTGATAATTTGGATGTAAGCTTAGACTGGAGCTTTCTACCCGGGCCTCCGCTGAAAATGGGTACTGTCCCAGTCGGACCATCCTGGTAAACAAATGTAAAATAAAATAAATTAAAATAAATAAATATTTCCCGAACAACTTTTCTGAAAATGGTACTTGTCAGTTAGCACTTCTTCAGCCAACTGTCCTACATCCATGCAGTTCCTCAAGAGACATCACACTCATGGCCACCTACAAATCTTACAGAAGGCATAAACAAACAAAAACAAGTATGCATCTATCAGTACTTCACAGCTTCTAAATATGTTTAGGATTGCCATAAGTCAGGCAAGCTAAAGCACACCAAATGTCACCTCTTAGCACTATGCAGGAGGGTAGTCCTCCACTAACATTAGGAATTGTGTATGCCAACACTATAAAAGTATAAGATGCCGAGAAGGAATAATCAAGTCCTTAAAACGTAGCTTAATATCAAAATCCTCCCCTCCCCACAAAAACAGTTAGGATGTTGCAGAAGAAAGGGAAACCCACCTTCAAAGTTTTGACCAACACGTAAAGCGAACAATAACATAACTGTGCTCTTATTTTTAAGAAGGATTTTGTAACAGGCAGAAAATTTTACTTCTAATTTATTAATGTAAGTGGATAATAGATAAGCTCACTGGATACAAATGCTGCACTTCACAGTTTCCATTGCAGTCCACTGAAAAATTGCATTGCAAAATGTGTCAATTGCAAAAACAGGTTACAGATTCTGCACAGGTTCTGCTAATGAGATCTCACCCTTTGCACCCCCAAACCTAAATAACTCATCAGTTACTTACAGTAGTCCCCTTCACCTGAGTGCACATTTTGACAAAATGCATATTACTGACCGACCACTTGGTTGTCATGCAACTGTTAGACTTCCTTTTCAGGGACAACTCTGTAACACAGTAATGGCATGGATGGGGTGATACAACATAAGTGGACGCTGAGGAAATCAAATATAGAATTACAAGATAAAGCTTTCATGCATCTCATAACCTTAACCCTCTCTACTAACCTAATTAATAGTTTCACACATGTATACCAGGCAATTACTTTAGAAGACAAAGCCTAGCCACTGCAGTTTATCTACTTCCCCTGTCCATAAGGGGTTACACCAGGGATGAATTTAGGGTTACCCATGTACTTAGCATTTTGCAGGAGTCAGAAAGCGTACAGTCAGCAAATGGCTGGTTGCTACAAAATAGGAATCTCCTTTTCCCATTGATGCAGGTACTTTGAAGTTATATTTATTAGTGAGTTGAAGAAAGAAAAGACAGCCTCCTACATTAAGAATGGGAACTTTGCTACCACAAAGAGGTAGATGTTCGAGTTTAAATGTTGCACTGAGCATCAGAATCACATCTGCAGCTCTTATAGAGGCTTTCCATTTGTTCTACTGACATAGATTTAGGGAAAGTTTATACTGAAACGTCTCTTTTTAGTTTCTGCCTAAATGAGTGGCAGATTTCAGCAAGGTTCATGTACCACAGATATGAAAAAGTACTCATTTCACAATGATACTCTTATGAACTTCATGCAGAGACAGTAGTAGGATATTTTTGCACCAACTTGCTAACATAACAATGATCATACTGTTCAACCAAGGCCATCAGGAACAGACTGAAGAAATTGGTCAAATGTCTGCAAGGCACACACAAAAGCATCTTCAAACAAAATGTTAATAAATGAGATGAGATGTACAGATTTACAGGGGGACTGTGACTAATTTAGACACAGCAAATGTGCACCTGGAAGATGATGCCCACAGAAGACCAATTTCTACATCCTTATATAAGGAGTGCAAGACCCTAAATGATTACAATTGTTTGTTTGTGTCTTTCGGCTTTTCCCGGTTAGGGGTCGCCACAGCAGAACTCCGGTCTGCTAATGATTGGCAGTAGATTTTTATGTGCTGGCTTGCCGGGCCTAACGCACAACCTTCAACGAATGAACGCCCATTCATGCATGTCAACACACAGAAGACGCTCTGAGAATCGAATGGGCAACGTCTAACTGTGAGGCGACAACACTACCGTAGCACCACTACCCTAAATGATTACAATAAGCTTCTGAAATAAATCAGTTTGCAACAGGAATGACAACCATTCTGGATGCCACCAAGCTCAGAAACCAAGAAAAAGGAGGGGTGCTGACGCCCTAGATATGCAGAAGACTGGCAGGTCAGCTTTGCCACAACCAGAGTCCTGCTTTCAGAAAAGAAATATGTCACTACCCAATGGTATCACACCCGAGTCTCAAAAACAACTGTCTACAGCAGCTGCTTATAGGTATTTTATGCACTGTAAGTCACCTAGGCCTCAGCCTATACCTACAACTACAGTTACCTCACCTAGGCCTCATTCTATACCTACAACTATAATAAAGTCATCCAGGCCTCAGCCTGTACCTATAACCATAATTAAGTCATCTAGGTCTCAGCTTATACCTACAACTATAATAAAGTCATCTAGATCCCATCATATGCCTAAAACTCTAAGTCTTCTTTCTCATTTGCTGCCATTTTTAACTAAAACTTCCACTGTATTTACCTTGTTTTTGCATTTTAAATGTTACCTTACACAAATTTTCAAGTACATTTTATGTTGTGTGTTAATTAAGTCAGCAGGTCATATTGTCCGTGCACTCAGCTGCAGACCTATAGGTGTGTATATATACATTTTTTAACAGTTTCCAAATCCTTTGCATCTGCCTCTGGCAGAGTCATGAGCTGAAAAGGGTGCTTTATACCAGATCATTTACCAGTTATCAAATAAACTTATTAAAATAAGGTTCATTTACCCAGTAATCAAGTAAACAAACGCATAAATTACAATGAACTAGCAATTGCATCAATGTTTAGACAGGCAAGAAGCAATGAGATGGTTACAACTGTTACAACTGTGATTCCTCCATCTATTTCATTCCCCTAATTTATATTTCAGAGATATGGTAGATTCCACACAAACTCAACATGTGAGAGATGCAACTATATTAAGAACCTTGAATCCATGCTCTATCATACACTAGTCAGTACATATGACAAACAGCGGGTTTTCAGCATGGACACCTCACCTCCTACTCCACCCAAACCCACATCACACATACCTACATATGCGGAGGTCCTGACCAGAAACATACGTAAATACCAGAGACCTCCCAAACACACACACAAGCACTCTATATGTAATACTTCCTCTGCAGAACACAATAACCATAATAGTTCATGCACCAATATATCACCTGTCAAGCCCTTAAATCAAAACACAAAACCAAATATATTAGTCACAGGTGGTTCCATCATGAGACACACAGATGTCCCTCTCACCAGGCTGGATAAGGAAAAGGTCACAGTCAGCTGTATGTCAGGGACCAGAATATGCCATATCACACATGCACTCAAGTTTCTCAACAAAAAGTACTGTTCTGACTCCGTCATAGTCTCTGTTGGTGTGAACGACTTGAGACGCAAGTCTCTGGACTAAATGAAGAGAGACATGACAGAGCTCTTGGAATATGTGCCTCAGGCAGGTATGACCTAGGCTTAGGAAGCATTTTACCTTCGCCTAGGATGATGCCTCAATACAAACAGAAAATGACTGACTTCAATAACTGACTTTCTTTCTGGTGTCATTCTAAGGGGATCCAGTATCTGTCAGCCTGGGATGACATGATTGACGGACCCTGATGTGCTGCCAGAGAAAGTCTTTGTTGCTGATCTTGGTTTACAATTGAAGATGAACAGGCAGCGTAGTTCATTTATATGTTTTATTACACAGAATAACACATCAGGATGGATAGCAGCAGTACAAACTATTAATGAGCTGATTAACTGACAGATTACGCAAACATGCATACTTACATCTCAACAGTTTATTACAAAATGGCAGTCAGGCTCATATGTGCTCAGTATTTATACACATGTGCAAGCCCATGGAAAGCTTCTTAAAGGTATACATACATACTGATCTATAGTCTTCATCTGTCACTCCTGGATTTTGGCTACTGGCTAAGGCTCTTGCCACCCCATAGTGCCTTTTTAGGCAGTGTCTCAAGGACAAAATTACCACCATAAAAACTCCATCTAAAAACAACCTCAAGGTTATGCTGCTAAACGCTAAGAGCCTTAACATGAAACTGCACTCACTAGAAGCAGTTCTTACCTTGGAAGATGCAGACATTTGTGCAGTCACGGAGACATAGCTCAAGGCTGTGGACACCAGTCATACCGAGATACACTTTCTTCCACAAATTCAGACCACAAACTGAAGACATGAAAACTAAAGGAGGCACTATATCGATATTCATTAAAGATAAATACACCTCCAGATTGGTTAAACAGTAAGATTCTCTGGAGATACTTCAGGTGCAAATTAACTGTTGGTACGACACATATTCAAGTCACTGCCAGCTATAGGACCCTCTCCATTATTCAGGACACCCACTCTGCCTATTTTGATCCATATGAGTCTATCAAGATACATCCAAACACCATAGTTTTGGGTGAATTTAACTACCCATCCATTGACCAGGTAAATTACTTGTGCTCAAACTCATTTGCCCAAGGTTCCTCGACTTTGATAACTACAATGCCCTGGACCAGCTAGTTGACACCCCCACAAGGGGTGCCATTACCCTGGATCTGGTTGTTACCAATATGGGGGACAACTGCAACACCTCAATGTGTGAGATCTGAACACAAATTAGTCTCATTTGAAGGAACTATCACACCAGACCCCCCCCCCAGCAGCTACTAAACTAAAAAAACTTCTCCAAAGCAGATTATAACCTCTTACAGGATGGCATAAATAGCTTCACTACACCTCTCGCCTCAGATGGAACTGGCAACTATGCTGAGTTCTACACCAATGCTTTATACAAACACCCGTATAACTGTACTGACTCGGCTGTTCCTGATGGGACCAAAACAATCTCCTCAAGGAAGAGCAAACCGTCTGGTGGATAACTGCCATTAACAGGCTTTACAATAAGAGGAAGAAGTTGCTGTCTAAGAGTATGAGGAAGTGATGCCTAAATTGGAAATACTCCCTCCTCAGCATAAACAAGTGAATTGGACTTCTTGTGCAGTCCTCCAAAGCAAACTACAAATCCAAATTAGCTTCCTCAACTAAGGACAACCATGACCTAAAAGGAAAGGCCCAGATTTGTGCCGAACGGGTAGTTAATGATATCCCATATACTGAGCTTCTGTGCATAGCTAACCTACTGGCAGACAGGTTCTGTGAAAATTTCACTCCCTCTCCCCACCACACGGACCCACATCCCTTCCACCTGTCCCTACCTTATATCTCTAAAGAGCAGGTCATAAACACTCTCTCTTAAGACCTAAAACACAGCATTGGTGGGACATGATAACATCCCAGGCTGTGTCCTACATGGGCGCCAACAAGAATTAGCAACACCATTCAGTGCTCTTTTCAATCACAGTCTAAGCACCGGCTTCATCCCAGCTGAATGGAAAACAGCCACCATTATTCCCTTGCACAAAGGTGGTGCTAACACTAACCCAGGAAACTACAGACCTATTAGCCTGACTAGCCTTATCTGCAAGGCCATGGAGTGAATCATCATGGAGCTTTTTAACAAAGATATAGGTGATCTCCAAACACTTGACCCTACTCAGTTTAAATTTGTCAAAGGGAGCTCATGCCTGTTAAATGTGGTGGACTTCATCAAGACAGTCACCAAGGTCTTGGAAGAGGGAAAATCTGTACATAAAGCATACCTAGACTTAGCCAAGGTGTTTGACACTATCCCCCACACTCAGGCATCATTGACAAACTCACCCAGCTAGGTATAAACCCTTACATCGTTAGATGGGTCACTAACTGGCTCACTAATATAGTCAAAATAGGGGAATCCACCTCCAACAGCAGACCTGTAACCAGCGGTGCTCCACAGGGATCAGACCTGGGACCTCTACTGTTTGGAATCTATTTCTCCAAAGTACAAGCCAAAAATGAAGGTCTGTGGCTGACAAAGTTTGCTGATGACTGCAAACTGGGAGTGGTCATAGAATGTCCAAATGATGTCAACACCCTACAAGAGGGTCTTATACAAACACGACTGGTGCCCAAGTCATGGCCTTAAACTCAATGCAAGAAAAGGTATCATCATCCCTTTCAGTAAGAGTGATGTTCCTGCTAACCACATCAACAGCAACATCTTAAGTATGCACTCAGTGGTGAGAGACCTGAGCACACAGGTTGACAGCAACCTTACCTTTAACCACTATGTCCCCACAGTGGTAAGAAGGGCAATCTAGATTTCTCATTTCATAAGTAAGGGCTACAGAAAAAAAAGAAGTTTTAACCTCCCTGTACTCTCCCCTCATCAGGCCAATAATTGAGTACAACACCCCTTTTGGTATGTACCTTTCCAGGCACCTGCAGCAACTGGAGAGACCACAAAGGTTCCTCACAAGGAAAATTCAAGGTCTTCAGCATCTGTCCTATGTGGATCATCTGAAATCACTGTCACTTTATTCTGTTTCATACAGACTACTCAGAGGCAATCTCTGCCTTTTCTCTGACCCTACTTTATTGGAGATGCTACATATCTAAGTCAAAGGGTACATGGGTTACTTGCTCTAAAGACCTTAACCTGGTATGTGACATTAATAGAACCTGCTGGAAGGACAGATCTGTCTCCCAGAGGTTACCACACTTTTGGAACAGACTCCCACTTCATGTCAAACAGAGCACCTCATTGGCCCTCTTCAAATGCAATCTGGATAACTGAATGGGTAACCACAAATTCACCGAGGGGGTTCGACCTGTGTCCCCCTTGAACAGGGGCAATAGGTGCTGATTGTGGAAATAAAAGTAGAACTTGGCTAGGCTTGTAAGGGCCCTAGGGCCATTAGCCTAGTAACTTCCTATGATCCTATGATTCAAGCACCTCAGTTAGGATGAAATACCAACATCCCTTAACAGTACTTGACTACTCCCATCCTCGAGAGCCATTTGGTAAAAAAAAAATATTGTAGATAAGAATAGCCATCAGAAATCAAACTATTTTTTCATTACCACTTTTAAAGTTACCTGCACAGTAAGAACATCATGATGAATAAAATGTATAAGTATCCAAGAGTTACACAAACTAACTCCACCCCTTCTGAAATGAAAGAGCAAACAGTGTGAAGTGTTGTTTATGATATGTTTTGCTGACTGAATCAGTCAAGCAGAACATACACGCATTTAAACTGGAAGGTTTGGGCACAAAATCTATGGTAAAGAGAAAATGAACCGTCCTTGTAATGAGTGCCAGTTTAAAACAAAACAAACATTTTGTCATATACATGAATCAAATACCAGAAACAACTAGCACCACTTTAAAAACAATTTACTAGCACATTAAAAATATACACAATACATCCATGAGTGCCAAGTCATTTACATCAGCACATCTGAGGTTGAAAAAGTTTCTATATTCCACATACAAAATATTTGGACACACTGGAAGCATTGACAGTAATCAGAGATAGTATAAAATCACTGCAGATATAGCACACTGAATGGCAGATGGAATAAATGATTTGACAGAGCCGTGGAATACTTTCAAGCATAATTTGGAGGGACAGTGAGAAATGGAGAAGGTTACAGCGCAATGAGAGAGAAAAAGTACATGTACACTTACCATTAATGTAGATGTTCGAGTGTATTCACTGTTGCAGTCATTACATTTGGGTTATCTGCCTGAAGGTAGCCCTCAGCCAGCCTGATTATCAAAGGCTGATTATCAAGGCTGAGTGACAGAACCCACAGGGTCAGAGTTGCTGGTGCCATGTCAGACTCAAAGCCTGTCACAAGTGGTGTACCACAGGGCTCAGTCCTGGGCCCACTCTTGTTTGGCATCTACTTTTCCGAAGTACAAGCAAACACAGGAGGGTTATGGCTGACAAAGTTTGCAGATGACTGCAAACTGGGCGCCATAGTAGAAAACACATCTGACACAGATATCCTTCAGAAGGGTCTCACAGAAACGGATAACTGGTGCCAGAGCCATGGCCTAAAGTTAAATGCCAAAAATGCATAGTCATACCGTTCGGAAAAAACAAGGTTACCCCTAGCTACCAAATAGGTGGCAATCCACTGAGCACAGAAGAAGTTATCAGGGACCTGGGGACCCAGGTTGATAGTAGTCTGTCATTCGACACCCATGTAGCTAAAGTAGTTAGGAAGACCTTCTACATTGCCCACCTTATCATGAAGGGATTCTCATCTAGATCAAGGGAGGTCATAGTCTCCCTATACTCATCACTCATCAGACCAATGATTGAGTACAATGCCCCATTCGAATGTATCTGACCCGACACTTGCAGCAGCTGGAGAGGCCACAAAAGTTCCTCACCAAAAGGATAAAGGGTCTCAAACATCTGTCCTATGCTGCCCGACTGAAAGAACTCCAGCTCTATTCAGTCGCTTACACTTGCTCAGAGGTGACCTTTGCCTAACATACAAGGCCATGTCAAACCCAGATTTGATGAATATGCTTCACCTCAAAAAATCTAGATCCGTCAGAGCCACAAGGGCGGGAAACTTAAACCTCGACACGGCTATTAATAGGACGTGCTGGAGGGATAGATTCATCACCCAAAGACTCCCTATGCTGTGGAATAAAATCCCGGTATATGTGAGGCAGAGCACCTCGCTGGCCTTGTTCAAGAGAAATCTTGACCAATGGATGGGAGATCGCAGATATTCCCCAGGGATTACCTCAGTGTCACTGCTCGACAGAGGCACAGCAAAATAATGGGTATAGTTCCCCATACTAAAGGGGTGGCGTAAGCCACAAAACTATGGGCTAGGCTTGTAAATGCCCTCGGGCAGATAGCCTAGTATGAACCTATGAACCTAAGTCTTGGGTCCTGCGTCGGTTGCTGTCTCATCTTCCATGACGTCCGGTAGTCAGGGGTATAAAGCATGCAGCCGACGCCATTTTATCAGTTTTTCTTGCCCCAGATGTCAGGTGCCCCCACAATGGGAAGCAATTATATACAAGGTTACACCTCCAACAAAAAGCAAACACACCAGAAAGCTTAAATACAGTAAAAAAGAAGAGAGGTATAGTCAAAATAAGTCAGGGGGCTGGAGGGAGGGTAACCAGGACTGCAACATTGAATGCACTTGAACATCTACATTTATAGTAAGTGTACACAACTGCACTATGTTCTTCCTGTTTCACTGTTGCAGTCACTACATTTGGGTAGATTCCCAAAGCTAAGCAAGGGAGAAGGCAATTAGAGAGCATTAAGACCAGCTATTAGGTCCCGCAAGACTGCAGTGGCAAAACCAGCTCTGGATTTAGAAAAAACTGGCAAGTGGAAATGCTTGGTGAAGGGTATGTACAGAACTCCAGGCTTAGTCCTGTCCAAACAAAATCTAAGTTGTCTGTGCACGTCCAAAGAGTGCAGTATTTGTTCTCCTTTGTTCGATGGATTAGAAAAGAAAGTTGGCAAATGAATGGACTGATTAAGGGCCACAGTGGATACCACCTTGGGCATAAAGGAAGGATTGGCCCTGAGGGACCCTGCCCACATGGAAGATGATGAAGGGCTCTACTGTCATGAGGGCCTGTAATCAGACACTCTTCTTGCTGAAGTAATGGCTAGAAGGAAGGCTGCTTTCCAAGAAAGGAATTTCAACTCTGCAGTTGCAGCTGGCTCAAAAGGAGGTAGAGTGAGTTTTTCCAAAACAAAGTTAAGGTCCCAGGCTGGAGTAGGGGCTCTCCTGGGTGGCCTTAAATTTTTGGCCCCTCTGAGGAATTGTTTCAGCAGGGGGTGAGAGAAGAGTGGTGGCTCAGTATTATAATGTGCTGAAATGACTGAGGCATGAATTTTAATGGAAGAAAAGGAAACGCCCTTGTGAAGCATCTCTGTTAAGTATTGAAGAATATGCGGTAAACTGGGCACTGCTGTGCCCATCCCCTGAGTTTGGCTCCAGGAACAGAATCTTTTCCACTTTTCAGCATAGGAGTTTCTACTACTAGGCCTCCTTGCCTCTAGAATGACATCCAGCACTTGCTTGCTGAGGGATGGTATTGGAGAACTCAGGAAATTAGCCAGGCTGCAAGGGTCAAGGTTTGAGGCTGGGGGTGCAGAATCTGGCCCTCCTGCTGGGACAGCAGGGAAGGGGTCTGACGCAGGTGCCATGGTTCCAGCAGTGACATACTGCGCAAGAGGGTGTACCCAGTGTTGGCGTGGCCAGTCTGGTGCAATGAGTATTGTCCTTGCTTTGTCCTGTTTGATCTTTAGTAGAACTTTCGAGAGGACAGGCAGAGTGGGAAAGGCATAAACTGAGAGGCTTTCCCAGGTGAAGGACAAGGCATCCACTTTCCAAGCTTGTCTGTGGGGAGTCCTTGTGCAGAATTTGTCCATTTGGTAGTTCTGGGGAAGGCAAACAGGTCTATCTCTGGGCTCCCCTATTTGTTTCTCAAAATGTTGAATATCTTTGGTTCCAGTTTTCACTCGTGTGAGTCTATGAGATTTCTGCTTATATCGTCTGCCAGTGAATTTAGCTTGCCTGGCAGGAATTGAGCTTGTAGGTGCACTTGGTAGCTCAAGGCTGTGTTTCACAGAGCCATGGCTAGTCTGCACAGAGGGTATGAGTGGGTTCCCCCCTGCTTGTTTATGTACCACATAACAGTGGTGGTGTCCGTCTTTACCAATAATTGTCCTGGGAGAATGTGGTCCTTAAAGGCTGTCAGAGAATTCTGTACAGCTAACATTTCTTTTTGATTGATATGCAGGTGCAATTGACTTGGGTTCCATTTGTCCTGAATGCACTGCCCTGCCAAGTGAGCCCCCATGCATAGTCTGATACGTCTGTTGTTAGGGTTTGGTCGGCAGGAAGTAGAGTGAATGGCAGTCCCTTGTTTTGGTGGCAGGCCTCTGCCCACCAAAGGAACTCTGTCTTTATACAAGGAATCATTGATTCCATGTCCTGAGAATGTTGACACCACAGGCTTTTTAGATACCATTGCAGTTTCCTCATATGCAGTCTTGCATATGGAATTAGTAGGATGCAAGAGGCCATGAACCCCAGGGCTTGCAGTATTTTCCTTGCAGATAGCTGGGTCTTTGTGGCCAGTAGTTTGAAGTAGGCTGTCAAATAAACTTGTTTTGCTGGCGTGAGGTAGGCCATCTGGGAAGTTGTATTCAAGTTTGCTCCCAGAAATACAATTTGTTGGCAGGGTACTAGGTGGGATTTCTTTTCATTTATGGTGTACCCCAGTAAGGTTAGCAGTTTCTTTACAAATGCCAGGTGATTTAATAGTATGTCCTGGCTTTCTGCTTGAATTAGACAATCGACAAGGTATGGGTATATTTGAATATTTCTTTGCCTGCAGAATGCAATGACTGGAGCTAGGCACTTTGTGAATACCCTGGGCACAGTAGATAAGCCAAAGGACAGTGCAGAGAACTGATAGTGCATGTAGCCTGCTCTGAAGCGTAGGTATTTTCTGCAAGATTCCCTTATTGAGATATGCAGGTAGGCTTCCTTTAAGTCCAACGTTGCCAACCAGGCATTTCTGCCTAGCATGGGAAGCAGCTGATGAAGAGTTAGTCTTTTGAATTTTGGGATTACCAAAAAGGTGTTTAGGATAGACAGGTCCAGTATAGGATGCCAGGTTCATAGGTTCATAGGTGTGTACTAGGCTAATAGCCCTGGGGCCTTTACAAGCCTAGCCATAGGATTACCCTGGCATAGTGCCACCCAACTTTAGTTCCCAGTGCCACTGTCAAGTAGAGCCACTGGAGTTATCCCGGGGGTGAATTTTCTGTTTCACATCCACTCATCAAGATTTCTCTTGAAGAGGGTTAGCGAGGTGCTCTGCTTGACATGTATGGGAAGTCTGTTCCATAGCATGGGCAGTCTCTGGGTTATGAACCTGTCCCTCCAGCATGTTCTGTTAATTGTGGTAATGAGGTTGAGGTCTCTGGAGTGTGTGGTGTGGAGGGATTGGGATTGCTTTAGATGCAGCATTTCTAACAGAGCTGGGTCAGACATGGCTTTGTAAGTCAAGCAGAGATCGCCTCTAAGAAGGCAATATGAGACAGAGAATAGTTGGAGTTTTTTGAGTCTGTCCATATAGGACAAGTGTTTAAGGCCTAGGATCCTTTTTGTGAGGTACTTTTGCGGCCTCTCCAGTTGTTGCAGGTGTCTAGTGAGGTGCATGCCAAATGGGGCATTGTACTCAATGATTGGCCTAATGAGGGAAGAGTAGAGGGAGACAATGACCTTTTTCTTCCTGGATGGAAAACCCTTAATAATGAGATGTGCAACATAGAAGGACTTTCTGACCACAGTGGCAATATGGTGATCAAAAGATAGGTTGCTGTCAACCTGTGTTCCCAGATCTCTTATAACACCTTCTGTGTTCAGTGGACTACCATCAATGTGGTAATTCATGGGAACTGGGTTTTTCCCAAAGGGGATGATGACACATTTTTTGGCATTGAGCTCAAAGGCATAGTTTTGATACCAGTCATTGGTCTGAGTGAGGCTATTCTGTAGGATGTCAACATCACTTGAGGAGTTAATAATAACTCCCAACTTGCAATTGTCTGCAAACTTTGTCAGCTAGAGTCCCTTCATGTTGTTCTGGACTTCAGAGAAGTAGATACCAAACAGGAGAGGACCCAGGACTGAACCCTGTGGGACTCCACTCATGACTAGTCAGCGGTCTGACTTAGTGTCAGCTACTTTCACACTGTGGGTTCTATGTGTGAGCCAGTTTGCAACCCACCTAGTGATATAGGGGTTGATGCCAAGCTTAGTGAGTTTTTCTTTGATTCCTGAGTGGGGAATTGTATCAAAAGCCTTGGCCAGATCAAGGTAGGCTGTATGAACCACCTTGTCTTCATCCACAGCTCTGGTGACTGACTCAAAGAAATCAACCAATCAAGGTAGGCTGTATGAACCATGTTGCCTTCATCCACAGCTCTGGTGACTGACTCAAAGAAGTCAACCAAGTTGAGCAGGCATGATCTACCCTTCACAAAACCAAACTGTGTGGGATACAGAGTTTATTAGGTCCATGATGATGCATTTCAATGCTTTCCATATCAGACTCATCAGGCTGATGGGGCGATAGTTCCCAGGGTCTGTAGTCATTCCTCCTTTGTGGAGAGGGATGACTGTAGCAGTGCACCATTTGGTAGGGACAAAGCCTGAG
Organism: Protopterus annectens; assembly: GCF_019279795.1. NCBI lineage: Eukaryota > Metazoa > Chordata > Ceratodontiformes > Protopteridae > Protopterus > Protopterus annectens. Next base: position 444,558,265 of record NC_056729.1, on the reverse strand, counting down.
GTGAGGCTGTGATTGAACAGGGCACACAGGTGAGGTGCCAGTTCACTCTGTAGTTCATGTAGAACACAACCAGGGAAATTTTCAGGTCCCATAGAAACTGTTTTCTTGGCCTTGGACAGTGCTGATCCCCGGGGTAAATTTTCTGTTTCCCATCCACCCGTCAAGGTTTCTCTTGAACAGTGCTAGTGAAGAGCTCTGCCTGATGTATATTGGAATCTTGTTCCAAAGCATGGGGAGTCTCTGGGTCAGGAATCTATCTCTCCAGCATGTCCTATTTATTGCTGTGGTAAGGTTCATAGGTTCCAGGAGTTGTCTTTTCTGGGTACCAGGAAAAGTCTTGAGTAAAAACCTTGTCCCCATTCCTCTTCTGGGACAGGTTGAATAGCCCTGATACCTAGAAGACAGAGAACCTGCTGTTGAGCCTCTGCCCACTGATTTTTGGGGTAGGTCTGGCCAACCGTTTGGGGTTGGTAAGGTATGGACATGGAGTCTGTATCCTTGGGAAACTATATTTAAAACCCATTTGTCTTGGGTAATGAGTTCCCAGTTTTCTTGCATGCAGGGCGATCTTTTCCCCTAAGGGAGCAGGCAGTTGAGCAGGGCTTGGAAGGTTTAAGGTTAAATCATTGTGACAGTTTACCATGGGGGGGTGTCTTACTACTTCCAGCTTTGGAAGTGGGAGCCCCCCACTGATTAGGCCTGTGAGTACTTTGAGACTGTAGCCTAGGTGGTCTGCTGTTCCTGGGTTTGGACTGAAAAGGCCTGGAAGAGACAGGAAAGGACCAATTCTTAGAAGGCCAATGCCTACTAAATCTGGGAGACTGTACTTGCAGAAATCTTTAACAGTTTGCATAGATTTTGCTTTTTCCTCCATCGTTTTAAGTACTTCTTCTGCTTTGTTGCCAAACAGGCGATCTTGGTTTAAGGGAGCATCCAGTAATTTAGCTTTAACATGATCTGGCAATGTTTGCTCCTTAAGCCAAACATGCCTTCTAAGAACACGCCCAGTGACAGCAGCCCTGCAAGATGCCTCTAAGGAGTCAAAACCACATTGCAAAGTATGTTTACCAACTTGTTCAGCAGAATGCATTAAATCCTGTAATTCTTTATTTTCAGCACAGTCAGGAATCAACATCATTTTCTGTTTAAGTAATCCAATAATATGTTGCTGATACTTTAACACATGAAACTGGCAGTTTAAGGCCCTAATGGCCAAAGTAGCAGAAGTGTATACCTTCTTACCCCATCTGTCCAAGGCCCTGGAATCTCTATCAGAGGGGGTAGGGTTTTTGGCAGTAGTAGCCTTAATGCCTTTGGGTCCCTGTGAAATGGTCTCTGGGTCCACAGTGGGAATCTTAAAGAGGAACTTGAGAGAGTCAGGTACTCTGTAATACCTGCCAGGTTTCCTGGGAGCCAGAGGAAGAGTGTCTAGGGCCAGGCTAGATTCAAAAAAGGCATCATCTACAATGTCCAGTACAGGAGGGATATCTAAAAGCCTGTGTTGAGGCAGGAGTAAGAATTCCCTAAGCCTCTTTTTGGCGTCAGAGTAATCCTGGCTTTCCCAGCGGAAATGCTCCCTAAGAGTGTGCAAAGTTTCACCAAAAGAAAAATCTTCTGATGGGGAAGCAGAAGGTATGGAGTCCTCTGCATCAGAATCCTCATAGGTAGATAAGGGTAAATCCTGGTCATCAGAAGAAACAGAAATTTCAGAATCCTGATCAGAAGAATCAGAAGGAAAATCAGTTCTAGGTCTCTTAGAGTGTGAAATCTGGCTTCCCTTAATTAGAGTAATAAGGTCTTCAGCCATTCTTATCATTTGTTTTTTAGGCATATGGGCCTGACCATATGGTTTGGGCATCAGTTTTCTAGGCGTTGATTGAGTTTTAGGCCTTGAAGAAGAAGATGGCGTTGGTTTGATATGCAAGTCAGTAGTCCTGAATACACCCTCAGAAGCCGGTGCCTGCACAGCAGCTCCGGACCCATCTAAGATAGAGACATCCACAGGTTCCATAGTCGAAGAAGCATCTCGCAGCATACCGGACTCCAAATGGGTCTCAGTAGTGGCCTGCGAATCTGAAGTAACGGGTATCAGGGGCTGTGAAAGCACCTCACTGAGTACCGGTGAACTGGTGACTAGCTTAACGGAAGCATCGTTGGCAGCTTTGGACTTATGCGGTCCGTCTCTGTCTTTATCTTTACGTTTTTTCAGAATGTTGGTAGTCGGATGGCTTACTGAAGCCATTTCTGGATAATTAAACCGAGTACCGAAGTAGTTAGATGCAAAAATGAACCGACGATGAACAGTTCGAGGATAGAATAAGGCACAAAACCGATAGCGAGGGATGTCATGGTCTGGGCCTAAGCAAGGAATGCAGTATGAATGAAAATCTTTATGAGGTATTTGCTTTACACAAGAAATACAATTGTTAACTTTTACTGACATTGGTTTAGAGCAAGAAAAGGGATCCCCAACGGGGTACTTAGCTTTTTTGAAGACTTCGGTTCTGAAACCTAAAAATGAAAATTTCAGGAGTTGGCCGACAGGCACTTGCAAACTGCTTCTGCTTCGGGCACCTCACGGCAAGAAAGACTGATAAAATGGCATCGGCTGTATGCTTTATACCCCTGACATCATGGAAGATGAGACAGCAACTGACGCAGGACCCAAGACTTTGATAATCAGGCCGGCTGAGGGCTACCTGCAAGCAGATAACCCAAATGTAATGACTGCAACAGTGAAACACAAAGAACATCAAATTGTTTTGAGAATGTCATGCAATTATATGAATTTTCTCTTTGGAGCAGGCTAGGAGTAGATGAAAGGATTCAAAGAAAAAAAATAGAGAATATTGTTTGGAGAAACTCTGAGTTAATATAATTAATAATGGGTATTTGTTGCAGTTACAAGATGCCATAACAATGGCTTTTACTTTGGATTGAGAGTCTGTTCATGTTTGTTAAGACTGTTGTGTCACGGCAGTTCTGAAGAGATGGTGAAAGGGAGTTCCAGTTTAGTTATTAAACAGGTATAAAAGGTGCCCCCACACTGACCACTTAATAACTTTTGCAAAATAAAGCTACATGAACACTGGGGAAGTTTCATGGCACTTAAAAGTCGAGCACCTTTCCTGTTTACTACAGTTATTGCAGTTAGTTCTGTTTTTTTTGCAATTAATGTAATTTGATGTGAGAAAATGGGACGTTTAGTCTCATGAAGGCCTCAATATTCAAATGATGTCAGCAAAAATCGAAGCTTAAGCCAAAATTACACTGTGGGGGAAGAAATTTGTAATGGGAATGGATTTCATTCACCACAATGATGATAAAAATTGATTTGGCTGAATGGTAAAGAAGTAATAAGAACTCTGAAAAAGTGAAATTTTAATTGTGGCATAGTTCTGGACTGCTGGAAGGGTATTTAAACAGACCACAAGTAACTGGAGTTGATAATACTCAATTTCTGCACATATAACCAGTCGTTGTGATGCCAATTAAGCAGCAGATGGTTAAACTGCAAAGTAGAGCACAGCAAATGGGTGGCCAAGCAGAAAATACAAATCAGCAGCTGCGTCCCATGGGAGATAACTGGAATGGAAAGAAATAGGGACTAACTGAAGTGCTGGCAAGTAACGAGGGACTTGACTTTTTTGGAATTTGTGAAAACTAAAATCCTGCAGTAGGAAGGTCTTATGAAACTATCATTGTGAGATAAGAATATCTTCAGATCTCTTTTGACTGCATCACAGAAGTCTTACATCAAACTTGCAGTTCTTTGATGCAGTATGTGATTGTGTGCGAGAAGGAGCAGGTGCAACAACTATAACAACTGGGAAGAAAATAAATTCTAGCATAATGAATGCTGCATGTGAATTAGGATTATTCAGATGTTATTCAGATGTAACTTTTCAACAGAATTGCAGTTTATACAAGCCATCAAGGACTTTAAGAGACGGACTTAGGCCTTACCTATCCTTTCCGACAGTGATGAAAGTGTTTTCGATCATAGGAATGCTGACCTCTTGTGAATTCTGAAGAAGAGATGGCGAACTTGATGCTGACAACAGTTAACTCATCATATGAAATAAAGGAGACTGAGTATATGTCAATGGTAACTATGGGCAGCTTGGCAAGTGCAGTGGAAGTGGAGGAGGAATGACAGGAGAAAGGAACAAGAGAAAAAGGAAAAGTATTCTTACGTAATGTAGCAGGGGAGACGTGGTATGACAAGCTTCATATCACTATGCGACTGTGAACTATCATAACTTGAAAAATTAAACTAGGGTAGAGCAGACCGATAAGTATTCAAATGTGATTCATTCAATGTAGATATGACCTGCACATTTTTTTAAGTGAGGCAAGAAATGCATTGTTGACTAGAACTAGTCAATTGTACTATAAGTACACAGAAATTGCAAAGTGACGGGGTGGTGGTGGTACTCATTCTATTTTAAAAATATCTTCAGTTAAAGAGTTAAATATGCTCAGATACCTGATAATTACTGAGACAGCCCATATGTTGCTTCCAGATTGCTCCTATAAAGGTCAGTTGTGTCCCATGGGCAAACCTTGTTTAAAGCTAGTGTGTGTGTGTGTGTGTGTGTGTGTGTGTATATATATATATATATATATATATATATATATATATATATATATATATATATATATATATATATATATATATATATATACACACATACACATACGTTTTCAACAAAATAGATTTGACTATATGTATGTATTTCATATAAAACTTCTACAAGAAATATATCCTAAAAACATGTATCAGAAGTTTAAAAACATATTTCCTATCTGCTGTTAATGGATCAGTTAAGTAAATTTAGCAAACAAGAATAGTTTAGTTGACAGGAGCATAACAGAACAGATGCAAAATGCAAACTCTCCACTTTGTCTTAATTTTGGACCATGGAAATAATAGCCATAAAGTTTAATAATATAGAGTATTGGGCCATGTCTCATTATATTTATTTGTCCTGCTATTCTGGAATTTATGAAGTCCTTGTGTCACATTTATTATTTATTTATTTATTTGACATTTGTTGACCGGGAATGTCTGACTGAGCTTGCGCCCTTTTTCAGCAGAGGCCGGGGAGAAAAGCTCCACTAAGTATTACATACACCATAAAAAAGTATACATGAGGTAATACAAACATGCATCGTAATGCTTGGGTTCCCACTTGTAGCATGAGAGTTTAAAAGGTGTTACTTACAAAAAAGGCAATAAAACAATATGTTGAAGTCATTCATATATCTCCAACACGTAAGGACTTCACCATTTAGAAGGGAAGTAATGACAATTAACTCAGAGTTTAAGATAAGAGTACAGAGAGCATTGTATGTCAAAATCTTAGTTCTTACAGGCAACAGCATGTACATCAGTAATCAGAAGCAAAGAGGAAGTTGACAGACAGAGCAGGTGATAGAAAAAAGGTAAAGTGTCAAGAGAAAAAAAATAGAAAAATTAATCCTAACCTGGTCAACAAGCATGGTTATTTCAACAAGTTATTGCTGTGATTGCATGTAAAAGTGGGTTTCATTGCACTGTGTTTAACATGAGAGCTATCTCACTGCACTGTGTTCAAAGTGAGAACCATTTCATTGCACTGTGTTTAATGTGAGAGCCATTTCATTGCACAATGTTTAGCGTGAGAGCCAGCAGTACACTTTTAATGCTTTATAAGTTCATAGGTTGGTACTAGGCTATCAGTCCTAGGGCCTATACAAGCCTAGCCATAACAATTTCCTGGCTTTGTTCCCCTTTTCTCCACTGTGGTGTGACCATGGAGTTGTATGTATAATTTCAGGAGGGGGAAGAGCTCTACTTCCACAAGGAGGTGCAGGAGGCTTAACCTCACCCCACCTCCCAATTTTTTTTGTTTGTTTTTGAGCTCACCACTTTCAAAATTAATTTTTTGTCAAACTGTGAGATGAAAATAAGACAGTCAGTGGCTTGCACGTAAATCATAAAAAATACATAGATACATATGTAACTAACTGACTGGTTTAATTCATTAATGAACAAATAAATACATTTGTATTTTAGTAAATAGTGAAACATGATCAACAAAGTTTTTAAAAGCTGTAAGCTTTAACTTCTTATCCATGTAAAAATTCAAACACTCAAAAGCAGCATTTCCTGTTGCAACACTGTTTCGCAAAAATGCTGATAAGGCAAAAAAAGGTTAAATAAGAGCACTATATAATAGATTTTATGACACAGTGACAAATAAATACAGCATCTGTAAAAGTAATTGCAAGATTAAAGTAAACCTAAGATATAAATGTGATATAAATGATTGCACAACAGACCTAAAACTGATAAGGGAGACTGGAGATCTTTAAGTTACAATTCTAGTAATTAATTTAAAAGCCTTGAGACAATAAAGTGTCAGGACATCAACGTTAAAACAGTGGGAAGGACTCAAAGATAATCCCTCAAATGTTTAAAGTGCCTACCCATGAAGGTCAATATACACTAGTGCAGGAAATGCAATGCAAAGACAAAACATGTTTATCTGCAATGAAGAACTCATTATTAGCTAATTTGCTCGTCTCTGAATTACCCATAGTACCAGTAGTGCTAAAGACACTTTGTAGTGGTAATTACCTCTGGCAGCCCATGCATTGTGTTATCTCAAGTACCCCGCATACAATTCTCATACACACAGGAATTCATTCAACATGACAGCCTCCCATATGAACACACACACACACAATCCTACCTAACCCCCCCAGGCAAGTAAATACACACACATACATTCACCTCACCACTACTTATCTGTTGAACTTCCCAAGACTTATCTGCAATGCAATTCCACCCACTGACTATAATGGGATACTGCAGCACTTTGGTTATGTTTATTATCGCAGGTGTGCTATTCTATGAATCACGTGGCAGCATAAATCCTTTCCTGCAAGCAATCCTAAGGGAAAGCACATGGATAATTAGCATTATACAATGACCGAGCATGCTGATTGGTCAGCCCAACCAGCATGCCCACTGTAAATCGAGAATATACCAAGAGGAAATGTCCGGCTGCTAAAGTATCATTGAGCAGCTGAACTTTCCTGTTCGCATATGCCACATATTAAAACTTCTCTCAATAGTTTTACATGTTCCAGTTGTTCGCAAGTGACTATGTCAGCCGTGATCATCTACCTACAAGAAAAATCAAATATGGGGAAAAACAAGTACCTGATTTTTCTTGTATGTAGAAGATCAGGGCTAACATAGTAGCTTCCAAACAACTTTAACATGTAAAACTACTGAAACCACGAACACCATAAAAGACCAAAAAGTACTACCATACTTCTCAATCTCTATGAGCAAGAAGTCTAGACAAAGCCTGACATAATTGAGGGGCAAATGCCCAAAAATAAGGACACATTTTAAATATAGCTCTTATAAACTTACTAATTTGCTAAAATAACAGGATCTGTGTTAGCAGATGCTTCCCAAACAACATGAACTCTGAAACTCAAATACATTACCCAGTGACTTCTCAGAAAAACACAAATTTTATGAAGAAAAGACCAAAATTATGAGGCAAAAATCTGTACAGTTGAGTGTTATAAGGATGACGCGAGTCCCTGCAATTGAGTGACGGTATACTAAACTACTTTCCCTGCTTAAGCACTGTACATATAGGTTCATAGGTTCATACTAGGCTATCTGTCCTAGGGCATTTATAAGCCTAGCCAGAATGTGTTTGGCTTTCGCCACCCATTTTAAATTTATTTTGCTATGCCCTTTTTCGAGGTTAGTATACTGTGCCTCTGTCTAACAGTGACACAGAAGTGATACCCGGGGTAAACCTACGATCTCCCATCCACTCATCAAGATTCCTCTTGAAGAGAGTCAATGAGGGACTCTGCCTAACCTGGACTGGGATTTTATTCCAGAGTGAAGGGAGCCTCTGGGTTTTGAATCTGTCCCTCCAGCATGTCCTATTTATTTCAGTGCTGAGTTTCAAGTCTCTCAAGCGAGTAGCTCGATGGGATTTGGATTTTCTGAGGTGCAGCATGTCCATTAATTCCGGGTTGGACATGGCTTTATACGTCAGGCACAGATCGCCTCTGAACAGGCGGTCCACTGAGTAGAGCTTGAGTTTCTTTAACTGGGCAGCATATGGCATCTGTTTGAGCCCTTTGATCCTCTTGGTGAGGTACTTTTGGGGTCTTTCCAGTTGCTGCAGGTGTCTGGTAAGGTACATCCCAAAAGGGGCATTGTACTCAATTATATATATATATATATATATATATATATATATATATATACTGTGCATTTGCAGGAAAATATGGATACAAAAACTTAAAAGTTTACATCTAACTTATGTGTGCAACTATCAGAAAAAGCATGACTGCGGAGACAGCAGTACTAACCATACCCCTTTTCAGTACGTGCATGCACACACACTTTATACTTCAACAACATTAACACAATAATAAAAAACAGTTACAGCCCTAATAAACACTTAAAATAACAAAAAAATCATGCATTTTGCCAACCAGTATCCAAAATTATTTACAGTTTCAAAAACAAAATAATAAATACACAGATCTACTTATAATAAATACACAGTTCTAAACAAATCAGAAGCAGTACAGAAATATAAAAGAAACATCAAAACATAGAAAAAGATTTAAAAACTATATTTACTCATATAATTGTCTTCTTACATCTCTAGAAAATTTAATAATAAATTGTATTTAAATTAAAACAAAAATAAAATAAACAAACTTACACTAAAAGTCTGGATATATTTTCTCTCAAAAAAGAGGAAGAATATACAACAAAACAAACAGAAACCTGAATAACAACACAAACACAACGCAAAACTAACATCATTGTATAACAGCAATAACCCATGGCTAGTGTGGTAATGCTGGACTTACTCACGGTTGGCTTTGTTTGGTCACTTGGGCTTTGCCTCGTGACCAAACATGGGTAAAATCCAGCATTACTCACACCCAGCCATGGGTTACTGCTATTAGTCACTAATGTCTCATCATCCTTCGGTGCAGCTGGCTGCACCTTTCCTCCATGGTGATTTTTCTGCTCAAAGAAAAGAATTTGTGGGAGTGTGGTGTCTGAATCAGAAAGAGTTTCTGCAAGTGGTTGGCTGCTCATGGTTATGAACTTACTACTCATGGTAACCTTTTCTGTATCCTGTACAATGTTTTCTAATTGAATTAGTGAGTTTAATTAACACTTTCAAATTCCTGAGATGTAGGTATCTAGTGAGTAGGGTATACATGGTCCAAGACTTCTTTCATTTTAATCATATTTGTCAAAGTAGTAACTTGAGAGATCACACAGGTTTTAAATGAAGCTAGGGTAAGAATGATGAAAATATACTAGGAAGTGTTACCACAGATGGTGAGGAAGTGAAGGAAAAGGCTGTTTTTTTTTATTTCTTTCTTTCTTACTGAATGAACCTCAGTTTGTACAAGCAATGCTGCTGTCGCAATTTGTGAACATAAATGCGTATTATTTATTTGGTTTCTAACCCCAGAGATGACCTGAAAATGGTCAGTGCTGTATGTTGGGGAACAAAGTTAAGTAAGTAAACAAATAACAAGCGGCTATCAATTAATAACTGCATGTGCAGCAATGAAATGGGTATTGATAAGTTGTTATGGTACTTTCATGTTTGTTGTATATCCACTGAATGGGTCCTAATGAACCACAGAAAATGGTACTTAGCATAAGCTATATATCTGTTAAAAGGGGTAAAAGTGGAAAATTAACCAAACTTGAAAGTGGCTCTGATACAACGTGAGACAGATCTTACATTACAACATGATTAATCTGTACTACTAGAGTATGAGATGGATATGCGTAACAAAACTGCTTCAGTTACACTACTTTGTAAGTCAAAGTCTAATAATATAATGATAAAAAGTGAAAATTTTGTTTCAAAATCAAATATATATATATATTTTTAGAAAGTGTAAAAGTCATTTAATTTTTGAGCATCAAATCTATCTCAAGATGGCTTGAAGGGGAAAAGCAGCAAGAATGACATGTGAAGCCAATAAGATAAAAATAACCACTGGCAATATTAACAATAGTATTAGCAAGGGAATGGATTCATTTTGTGATATTATAAAGACAGGAAGTAAAAGTATTTGGAAGAAATTGTAATGCAATGCATGTGTTCAGAGGTGTTTGAAAATAATTAATAAGACTGATGATATACAGAATACGGCGACCTTGATATCTGGGGTGTACAGCTTTCTCAAAACCATTCTAAGAAATTAGCCAGTCGTGCTAAATCTGAATTAATTATCAAGATCATAAAGGAAACGGCACAGAAACTTAGTTGGACTTCTTGCTGATATGTTTTAAATACCTGGTATATATACAAAATATACAAGCTCTGACTGGCATGCTGGAGCTGTGATGAGAAAAATGTAGAAATATTTGATGAAACCGTGAGATGACCTACTAACAAGATGAATATACAGGAAGAGATCAGAATGAAGGGTGAATGTATTACATGTGATACAAGAGAGATGCACAAAGTATATCCCCTTGATGGGAGAAATTTGTACTGATTACTGGGGCCACAAAAACTGTACACATCTACTGGGGACACAGATACACTGCTCATAACTAGGCGGAAGATGACAAAGGATTTTTGAAGATATAATTAAAGGAGACAGGAGCAATGGGGAGGCAGGAAAGTGTTTGCAGCATTATCCTAAGGGAAATATGCAAGGCATTACTACCTGCGCTTCCATGACAGAATGGTCAAAATTGGATAGTGGAAATTGCAACATTATTTTGCTAGTACAAAATACAATTAAAATATTTCAGACAGTAGGGTATAAGTGGATAAGTGTTCAACAGACTACAAAAATCCTAAATATATGCCTGTATAAAAGTGATTCAATCTTACCATTTTGGTAAGTTGGATTAATTTATTTCTGCAGTAATTGAAAATTTATGAGGATGCGTGTATGAACCTTTGTTGTATATCACAGAGAAATGTCTTGCTAAAGAAATATACTTAAGATATAAGCTATATTGCATATTTTAAAATCACTGGGGCAACACAAAGGATATATTCAAGATGATGGTTAGTGATATTTGCAGAGTTAAGTAGATGATGAAGATGGAAGAAGGCAACTGCAACACATGTAGGCTCTACACAATGACTATGTTATGTTTTATATACACAGACACACACACACACATATATATATATATATATATATATATATATATATATATATATATATATATATACACACACACACACACACACACACACACACACACACATACCCACTTTGTGTGTGTCGGATATATGCTGTGATGCTTCAAGATGAGTAATGCAACAGGGTTGCAGACATCCTACAGAAAAAACTGATATGCTTTTGGTTACTAGAATTTATAGGGCAGGGAACTGGCTATGAGAATAAATTCTTACACCCTCTTTTCACCCAACAGAACACATTATAGCCAATTACAAACTCATTAAACACAAAACTGTAACAGTAGTTGCCTTCTACATACTCCCAGGTAATAACATTCCCTTATCAGAACAGACTCTTCACTGGATGTCTGATAATATACCCAACGAGACCATAAAACTCGGTGATGTCAGTATCAACTGGCTAACCCTATGTTCTAACTCCCCTACTACCAGCATAAACCTATATGGATACACTCAACTTATCTCTACGGCCACTTTTCATAATAAGCCTACTAATACTAGTTCTAAATTGTTGTCTCCAATCTCACGTTTATCACTACCCTGAATCCCTACCAGACTCCTTAAGTGATCACAGCCCAATACATATCCAAAGATTCTCCCCTTATCACTCTTGGCCTCATAAATTGAAAAGAATGCCAAAAGTTAACTAACTTTGACCTTGAGACTTTTAACAACTCTCTCCAAGCTATAGATTGGTCCTTCCTATCTTCTCTACCTCTGGATGAACTTGTACTTCAAGTTATCTCTATCTTCCTTAATACACTTAACACTCTTGCCCCTCCCAGAACTGTCAAGAGTTAAATCTCAGTGCTCTCCTTGGCTCACTAACTTTACTCGGTTTCTGATGTGTAAAAGAGAAAATGTATAGCAACTCTGGGCCAAAACCAAATCTCCCACTAACTTCCTAAAATATAGGGAACTTCAGAATCTGACTAAAAAGCACATTATCAATGAGGAAAAAAAACTTTTACCACACTCACCAAACTACTTCTCGTAGAAGCCTTAAAAAGTTCTGGAATACTATTACCCACATTCTCCATCCAAGCAATCCAACTCCCAACTCCTGCCCTAGTAACCCACCCCTAGAAACTGCATCTCTCTTTAACTCATACTTCATAGATACCATCAGTAAACTCATGCAGACTTTCAACCCACCTAATTTTTCACCCCCTTCTACCTCTCAGCTGCTCAACTTCCCCTTCTCATTATGAACACTTCCTATTAGCTATATTAAAAACCTTCTCCTTTAACTAAAACCATGTTCCCCATCAGCTGATAAATCACCATCTCTCTTCCTTAAGACTGCTGCCAAATCCATAGCATATCCAGTCTCCATCCTCATAAATCACTCCATTAGGGAATCCACTGTGCCAACTACTCATCCACAAAGGAGGGAATTCTACTGAACTCTCTAATTACCGGCCTACAGCCATACTCTCACCCTTTCCAAAATGCCAGAGCACTGTGTTCACAAACAATTCTTAACCTACCTTATTCATGAAAACCTGATTACCTCTACCCAGCATCGCTTTCACCCATACCACAGTACCACTACTGCTATCATCTCCTTTATCAACTCTATCTGCCTTGCCAGAGATAACAATAAACTTGTGTTCTGCCTCTTCATAGGCCTCTCTAAAGCCTCTGACACTGTCTCCCACCCCATTGTCCTCTCCAAACTATTCCAACTCAGTCTTTCCACACCAACTATCTCTTGGTTCAACAGCTACTTCACAGACAGGATGCAATCTGACAAATGGCTGTCTACTCTCCATCCCTTTCTCCCCAACAAAATAGGTGCCCCTCAAGGTTCATTTCTAGGCCTCCTTCTTTTTAACATCTTCACTAACCAACTACACCAATCTTGTCCCCAGTCCTCCCTTATTCAGTAAGATGACTCCACTATCATCTCTATTGCTGACAACCCCACAGACCTGCTAACCATCACACAGAAATCCTTCAACCTCACTGAATCCTGGCTTACTAACAACCAACTCATTCTCAACCCTAATAAGACAAAACTCCTACTCTTCCTCCCGAAATCCCTCTACCACCTTAAGTTGTCATTTACCGTGTCCTCACTAAATAACACTTCCATTACCTCTGAAATCTATAATAAGCTCCTTGGAGTGACCACAGATGACCAGCTCAAATTTGACTTGTATGTACATCACTGTGTTAAGAAAACCCACCAAAAGCTTGGTCTATTATATAGAAATAAAAGGTTCCTCACCCCTGTCTCCAGAATCTCACTCGTCCATGCCTATCTCCTCCCCAACTTCTTCTATGGCTCACAAATTTTAACTAATTTACAGTCTTCACTTCTCTCCAAATTAGAATCTACCTACAACAAACAAGGTAGCCAGAGTCGCTGCTAATCTGTCCTTTAAATCTCATCAGTGCCTAGCTCTGAGGACACTCAGCTGGCTAGAGTTTCCTAATCAACTCTTATTATCCATTGTATCCTGAATAAACCCTCCTTCTGCCCTACTATCACTGCACTAAATCCTCCTCTACACCCCATCTCGATCTCCCAGAAGCTCTTACCAATGCATACTACAAATTTACAAACCTAAAACATCAATTGGACAGAATCGTTACAGCTCTTCTCTTACCATCCAGTGGAACAAACTTCCATTGCCCCTGAGAAATATTTCCAATGTTCAAGAATTTAAGAAAACTCAAACGACATCTAAATAGTGCCTGGTTTTGTCACTATGATCATCCATCTTGAACCTTGCCTCTACTCTAGCATGACATTCTCCCTAGTCACTCTCCTTTCCTTCCCCTACCCCCTCTTTTCTTCAAATTGTTCTTATAGACCCAACGTGACTTTTTCTATTTCTTTCTTCCTTTCTCTTCTGTTACTGTTATCTTCTTTTTCTGTCTCTTATTATTATTACCAGTAAGTTACATCTTTTTACTTACAGCATACATTGCCAAATATTTGTCATATACTTTAGTTTATCATGTTAATATTTTTATTGTTGTAATGTGGAGCTTTTCTCCCCAGGCCTTTGCTGAAAAAGGGCTTTAGGCCAGTCGGACTGCCCTGGTTAACAAATGTCAAACAAACAAACAAATAAATAAATAAATGCCAGTTGGCTAAGTTAATATAAGCTGCACACAATGGTCAGTCTAGTACTTTCAGTGGTATACAATGGTGTTTGTGTGTGTCTGTGTAAACCTCTGTTCAGTACTTTATCTACTACTCAACCCACTAATGTCAAGAACATGGAGGAATCTTTGACATCCTGTACATTAGGAAGAATTTCAATAAGCCTGCCTGGAGCAGTGAAACTACTTATACTGCCTTTTTGTTTCTAAAGCTTGAAAGGCCAGCTTCCTTAATACAGAAAGTTCTGGCAGGATTCTTCCCAGCTCAGGGTGCACTCCACATACCTCTAAGCAATACCCTTAATCCATTAGGTGGAACATGGAATGACTATATACCATTAATGGCCACCAACTATGGGCTCGTGTCCAAACTGTTCCCTCTGTAATGGTCAGGACAAGCAGGCCAAGAAAGGAATTTGGATAATGGATGTCTGAGAAACAGCATTCCCACCCAAAAACCATACAAGGATGCCTTCAGTGGAAAATACATGGCATTTAAGGATATTCAGTGATTGTTAGCGTCCCAAAACATAGTTACACTGCATCAGAATGAGATCCCAAACAAAAGCTGACCACAGAGTATGCATCTGCAATATAAGCTTTATGAAATTAATTAGTCAGTAATGTTCGCACTCGGGCTGTTTACTTTGCAAGCAGAATTACTCTAAATAAAGCAATATCTAGCAAAATAAAGCCTCTCCTGCAAACATTACAGTCGCTCAGCTAACTAGGAGCTGAAACTGCTGGCTGCCTGGTTTAGCAGTATGTGCAGACAGATGGCTGGGGATGAACATAGTGACTAAAAGAATGGCTGTACTAAGAAAGCAAGACAGGAGAGTGTCTGCAATTAAATTTATAGAGAGTCCTGGACTTTTTCACTGGGCCTGTCAGGATTTGCACTGTACAGTAAAGTTAGCCAAAAGACCACTCATTAACTGACTGTGAAGTGCTGATTTACCAGATGAGTCCTGGACATCCTTCTTGCCTTCTTTGAAACAAAAGGGACAACAGGTTAAGTTTCTGAAAGCATTATAGTATACAACCATA
The DNA here is from genome assembly GCF_019279795.1 of Protopterus annectens. NCBI lineage: Eukaryota > Metazoa > Chordata > Ceratodontiformes > Protopteridae > Protopterus > Protopterus annectens. The sequence goes on along the minus strand of NC_056729.1, from coordinate 444,542,858 downwards.
GAACTGTACGCCTGAATACTTTGAAATCAGATGCTCTGAAGGGACTGTTCAGTGTGTGTGTGTGTTTGTGTGCGAGCGTCCTCATGTAACTACAGAGCTTTCCATCTCTTGCCCTTCTACCCATATGTATATTCATACCACAACATTTCAAAATATGTCTAGCCTACATATCCTCTTGTAACTCTGGATAAAAAGTCTGCAGTTACTTTGTAAACAAATGTTCTTAGCTACAGCTTGAAATATACAGAACTGTCTATCAAACTATGCACAGTTTGAAACAGAATGGCTTCAGATGGTTGCCAAGGTTGGTTTTCTTCCACTAAATTATCTGTTAGTAGTTACTTTTCCATCCCATAATTATAACAGGCATTTATATATAGTCATGCACTCCCCACTGTCACTGTACACTTCGGCCCATCACAGCTAGTATCAAGTATCAGTGAATTCTGTGGTACCTGCAGCCTGCCATCTAAAAGGAGGGGGTCATAATCAGACCCGTTTACCTTGCTGTTAAGTGTGCCAGAAGAACAAATGGCTGTGCAGTGCTGACTGCTGCTAACAAAGCAGACAGGAGATAGTGGATATAATGGGATGAAGAACCAACATTACAGCTGTTACCCTCCTACTACACTGAAAAATAAATGTAAACTGTAAATACACATCCAAACCTTTTCGTATAATGTGTCTTCATAAGGAGAGGCTCTGTGAGTTCATTACACTTATCCTTCCTCATCTATTCCAGCTGTGAGCCCATTTACTACATTATTCAAATAGTGGATTCCTCAAACATTTAATTAGTATCCCCTCATATCTCCACTACAAATGTTTGAGGAACTATTAACACTAATGGCACTCATAATTCTGTTGCTCTTTCTACAGACCTTCTGGCTCATTTAGGTCTCTTGTACATCAACTGACTCAATCATTTCAGCCGTGCCTCAGTCCTGTCATTCCCTCTAGGCATATTCTGAAAGCCTTAAACCTGCTGTGGTTCCCTTGACTCTCTCAAACCAGTAATCTCCCCTATATGATTCTGAAAGTCTGCTATATTTACCCTGAACAAGCCATTTGACTTTGTTAGTCCTACTAGGACTGCTAGCTCTTTTAATTCTGCTGGGCGTTAAGGGGGAATGCAACATTAGTTAAATCTTACTGCCTTGTTCTCAGAATTCATTAATCCTGCTTGGGATCTCAGAACTCTAAAGCAGGTCTATGGGTGTGCAGACCATTTTGTTAGTGTTATTCACTGAATACTGCAGATGTGCTTTCTCTTTCAGGGATTCTGGGTAACAGTAATATAATATAACAATATCCATTTAGGCACACAATCCCTTTTCAGGGGCGACCTGGGAGCAATGTCTGGTAAAGTGACTTGCCGAAAGTCACACAGTACACAAATTTCTGAGGGAATCAAACCTTGTACCATAAGAGCTACAGCATAAAACCCTCTGCACCAACTCCAGTACTTCTTTTTAAACTTCTGTCTCCCAATCCAAATTACATCTTAGTTCTAGCCTAAGGCACATTTCTGATTTGGACTTTTACACCTGTTAACATTTTTGCCCAACTTTATTATTTTACAGTTATATATTTTCCTGTTTGGACTTTACCTAGTAAAACTGTCTGCATCAAGTAACATATCATTACATCCTTATCATTATTAGCCATATGTACCTATACATTCCTCTTGGCTAGCTAACCTTGAGGGCCATTTTAAGCATAACTGATTTCTTTTTTGTGGTGCTTCAATTAACCTATCCTGTTTGGTAAACTGACCTTACCCATTCCATGGTTAATAATTATATATTATCCCTAATGAGAATGACTGGGATATTACCGTAGATAATTTGAGGATCTGCAGTAGTTTGGTGTTTGCTTAGGGTAATGCACTTAATTAGAAACCTGAATATTACTGTACAATGCAATCAATATACACTGATAATTAAAAAAAAAAGTGTTCTCCGTTAGTAAGTTTACTCTATTTTTCTTTGTTTTCAGGAATCTTACTGCTGTGTTTTTGTAACACTTACTGCTGACTTCATACTTATCTCAGTGCTTATATGTAAAAGGGATGCTCATTGTGAATACAGCTCAATAAACTAATAATTCAATTTCATCACTTCAGTTACTGATACTCTAGTTTGCTTCACTGAAATCCCTTTGCAACTTACAACTATACAGTTTCTCATGATACATCTGTTTGTTTACATTCAAGAAAGACACCATAAAAATCTTTACATTAAAGAAAAACATATATCATAAAAATAAACTACTGAAATATCAAGAGGAAAGAGGATGGGGTTGTTAGGACATATCATTCTGCCAGTAGAAAAACAATCTGTCCTAAGTAACTGTCTATGGAGATGGTGGAGGTAGTGTAAATAACTTGTCTGGATGAGCAGTCAGAGGGATGGAAAATGAAAATAAAGATTTCAGATTACCTGTACTAAAGTTGACTTTTTTGTGAATGCCCCACAGTTGAAGGTGTGCTTATGCAGCTCTCCAAACCTTCTCTGTGCCAGCACACATCATTCTTAAAAACTTCCACTCGGACCCTTCCCCAAACCACTTCCACTTGGAAGGCAGCATTCTCCTGCAATATTTTTCCTTAGGACTATCTGGCACCCCAAAAACACAATACATTTATAAACACTATGAATGCTGCACCCTTTCTTCCCTATTTCCAAAAGCTTCTAACCTTTCTTATACGTATTCCGTACTTCTGATGCTAGAATCGTCCCAATTATTTATCGACTGGAGTTAGCTTTGGTACAGCTGAGAAGTATGTGGAGACAGCTGAATTAAAAGCACACAATTTTCTCATTATTCTACTTGTGCTACACCACACTGACACCTGAAGCTTTTTTTCATCACTATACATTATCATCTTTAATAACGTATATCATATTGATCACTGCTGTAGCATTCTTAGGTTGCTATGTTCATATGTGTTTACTAGGCTAATCACCACAAGGGCCTTTTAAAGCCTAGCCATGCATCCCGAATCTCTGTCACATTCTGGTACCCTTGATAAGTGTAAGCAGGGTATTGGGAGATTAAACATTTACAAGCAGGGTTCTAGGAGATGAACCATTTACAGGCTGCCTGTGTCCATTAGAGACATAGGTGCCAAACTAGGGATGAATTTCCTGTTCCCTATCCAACTGTCTAAGTTACACTTGAATTGGATTAGGGAGGAACTCTGTTTCACATGGATGGGGAACTCTTTCAGAGAAGGGGTAGTCTCTGAGATACATACCTGTCTCTCCAGCGGGTCCTATTTATATCACAGGCAAGGTTCAAGTCTTCAGAATAGTTAATTCTGGTGTGTTTGTTTTGCAGATATGTAGGAAGTCCATTACACTGGGGATGACAATGCCTTGCATGTCAGGCACAGATCACCCCTCAACAGCCTGTAGGAGACAGAGTGCAGGGATACGGCCTTGAGGCAGCTGCTTAGGACATGTAACTTACTCCCTGCATTCTTTTAATGAGGAACCCTTGCATACATTCCAGTTGTTGGATATGCCTGGTTGGGTACATAACAAAGGGGGTACTGTACTCAATGACAGGTCTGATGAATGTCGAATACAGTGAAAGAATGACATCCTTGGACATAGATGCCATATCTTTCTTAATAAGTTGTACAATATAGAATAATTCCCTCACTACTATAGACATGTGATGGTTAAAGACTAGATTACTGTCTGTGTGCGTCTCCAAGTCCCCAACTATCGGGTAAACTCTTAGGGGTGTGTTATCAGGAAGACATTTACCAGGGGTGGATGATTTCTGGAAGGATATTATTATGAATTTCTTGGCATTTAGTTTTAGTCCATAGCTCTTACACCAGTTATTTATCTGTGTTAGCCCTACCTGAAGAAAATTTGTGCTGCTGGAGGATTCGATGACAGCTCCTAATTTGCAATCATCTGCAAATTTAGTCAGCCAGAAGCCACTGACATTGGCACTGCCTTCACAGAAATAAATGACAAAAAGGACTGGTCCCAGGACCAATCAATTCCTTCCTGGATCCTGTCTGTGAGCCAGCTGGCTATCCACTGTCTGTGAGCCAGCTGGCTATCCATCTGGTGAAAAGAGCGTCTGTATTTAACCTCCTGAGTTTGTTAACAATGTCTGAGTGGGGTATTGTGTCAAATGCCCTGGACAGGTCAAGGTAGGCAGTGTGAACCATTTTGCCATCATCCATTGTTTTGGTGATCTTCTCAAAGAAGTCCATCAGATTGAGTAGGCATGGCCTGCCCTTGATGAAACAGCTGGTCCAGTGTCTGGCAGTTTACTATATCATTACTGATCATTTAAATGAGAATTTTTTCCATGGCTTTGCATATGAAGCTACGGATCTGTAGTTTCCAGGGTCTGTAGATGGGCCATCTTTGTGCAGACGGATGACTGTTGCTGTTCTCCATTCAAGAGGCACAAAGCCTGCTTCGAGGCTACAGTTAAACAGCATTTCCAGAGGGCCTAATTGGTCATGTATCATGCTATACAGAAGGCATCCCGGGATATTGTCTGGGCCCACTGATGCAGCGTTCTTGGCCTTAGAGAGAGAGCATTAAGGACCTGTTCCCTAGTGATAGCAGGAAGCATTATATCTGATCGTATTTCCTAAGGAAAATTTGAGAATGATAGAAGGTTAACACTGGAGCTGAATTTGTCAGCCAGTAGGTTTGCTGTATCTTCTGGCTCAGTATAGGTGGCTCCATTAACGTTAAGCTCTGCACACAATTGAGTATTGCCTTTGAGGTTGCTGACATAGCTAAAGAATACCTTGTGGTTGTCCTTGGACTGGGAGGCCACATTTACCTCCAGTATGGCTTTGGTAGACTATTTGCCACCGAGTTGTTTGTTTAGTTTGATGAGAGTGTTTTTATCCTGCTGGTTACTGCACCTCCTAATTTTTGTCATGATTTTCTTCCTGCTGTTACACAGCCCACTGATTTTGTGACTCCACCAAGGTAGCTTGTTATTTTGAGTTGGTTATTAGCTGTATGGGTTATATTCTGCCAGCTCTGGATTTAGAGTAAAGAGGCAAGTGGTAATGCTTGGCAAAGGTGTGCACTGAACTCCAAGTTGCAGCTTCCAAAATATCCTTGGCCAGCTTCCAAAGCTTCAGGGTACCTGCCATGTGCCCAAACTGTCAGGCAGTTTGAGCTGAGCTGACTACAAAGCAAGTTTGAGCATCAAGCTCTTCAGAGCTTCCCTGCTGCTGAACAGAACGCTCCTCTGAGGCTTTTGAGGATTGAAGGTTGGCCTGTGCTGTTTCTTTGCTGGGCAGATAAGTTCTCTTTGGGGGAAAAACATTACATTTCATAAATTTGTTAATTATTGACACTTTCCTCTTCAAGAAAAGTTATTTTATAGCTAAGAGTTTGTGTTTTAATGAACTGTCATAAGACTGTACTGTACTTTTAAACAGGAACACGCTTTTTTTTCCCTGTCAGTTTAAAGTTGGTTAAAGTAAATGAAAAAGTACAGTTTTATACCTACCATAAATGTAGATGTTCGAGTGCTAATACAGCTGCAGTCATAACAGATGGGTTCTCCTGCTGTCAGGCGGGTCCTCGGTCGGCCGAATTCCAAAGTCTAGGTCCGGCGTCGGTTGTCGTCGCTTCTTCCCTGACGTCAGTGCGACAGGGGTATAAAGGAACCAGCCAACGCCATTTTCTTCAGTTTTTCTTGCCCCAGATATCAGGTGCCCCCAGAAGGAAGGCAATAATAAATTTGTGTGATAATGCAGAGCTATATAATCAAAATACAGTAGCTGCAAGCAAATACATCATAAATAAAAACCCCAATCAGGTTGTAGGAGGATGTGTTAGCCTATAGGCCTGTCCCAAGAGGGGAAGGAGGGAGGGAAACCTGGACTGCAGCTGTATTAGCACTCGAACATCTACATTTATGGTAGGTACAAAACTGTACTATGTTCATCGTGCATACAGCTGCAGTCATAACAGATGGGTAGAATCCCAAAGCTAAGAAAGGGGTGGTAGGCACTAGGTGGAACTAGGAGGAGCCAAAATGCCCTGCAAGACTGCAGTGGCAAAGCCTGCTCTAGATTTGGAGTATAATGGTAGGTTGTAGTGCTTGGAGAAGGTATGCACAGAACTCCAAGTGGCTGCTTCCAAAATATCCTTGGTAGGAACTCCTCTGAGGAAGGCTGCAGAGGTGGCTGTGGCCCTGGTGGAATGAGTTCTAATGCCTGTAGGAACAGTTTTGCCATGAAAGGAATAGCAAAAACGTATGCAGTGGGCTATCCATTTTGAGATTGTCTGTTTGGAAATTGGCTTCCCTTGAGCTCCTACCGCATAGGCCACAAAGAGCTGTTCTGATTTTCTGAAAAGCTTTGTTCTGTCCAAATAATAACGCAGCTGTCTGTGGATGTCCAAGGAATATAGTAATCTCTCCCCCTTTGTTTTGAGGATTAGGATAAAAAGTAGGTAAATGTATGGCCTGATTTAAAGCTACCCTGGATACCACTTTAGGCATAAAGGGCAGGTTGGTTCATAAGGAACCTCTGTCCTGATGTAAGATGATAAAAGGCTGGACAGCCATGAGAGCCTGTAGTTCTGAAACTCTACGAGCTGAGGTGATAGCCAGAAGGAAAGCTGTTTTCCAGGACAAATATTGCAAATCTGATGAGGCAGCTGGCTCAAAAGGAGGCAAGGTCAATTTTTCCAGAATGAAATTAAGATCCCAAGCAGGTACTGGTTGTTTCCTTGGAGGCCTTAAATTTTTAGCCCCTCTGAGGAACTGTCTAAAGAGAGGGTGAGAGAATAAAGGTGGATCAGTGTTGTATTCTGCAGAAATGGCTGAGGCATGTATTTTGATGGAGGAGAAAGAAAGTCCACTGCTTAGCAGTTCAGCCAAATATTGTAGTATTTGAGGTAAATTCAGTTTTCCAGGGTCCTGCCCCTTTTTCTCATTCCAGAAACAAAAACTTTTCCATTTTGCAGAGTAAGCTTTTCTAGTTGATGGCCTTCTGGCCTCCAAAATGACATCCTGCACCTCCTTGGAGAGTAGGGCCTGTTGATATGCTAAGGAATCTTCCATGCGGCTAGATTGAGTGTTTTTAGCTGGCTGTGAAGAGTTTTGAAACTGTGCGGAGTCAGAAGAAGAGGCATTAGAGGCAGGGTCCATGGTGGGGAATGCGCCAGGCTCTACAGGAGTGGGTACCAGTGTTGTCTTGGCCAGTCTGGAGCAATGAGAATCATCTTTGGTCTGTCTGCTCTGGTTTTTAATAGCACTTTGGGCAGCAGAGGAAGAGGAGGGAAGGCATAAACTGTCATTGATGTCCAACTGAAAGAAAGAGTGTCCACTCTCCAGGCCTTTGGATGGAAGATCCTTGAGCAGACTTTTGTCAATTGATGATTCTTGTGGGAGGCAGAGAGATCTATGTCTGGCCTTCCCCATTCTTGGATTATTTCTGTAAAAACCTTTGGATGCAATTTCCATTCGTGTGGATCTGTCATATTCCTGCTTAGGTTGTCTGCCAGCGTGTTTTTCTTGCCTGGTAAGTACTGTGCTTGTAGTTCCATTTGTAAATCCATGGCCATGTTCCAAAGTGACATAGCCAGTCTGCATAGGGGGTAAGAATGTGTGCCTCCCTGTTTTTTTTATGTACCACATAACTGTGGTGTTGTCCGTTCTTATCAATACTTGACCTGGTTGTAGAAAGTCCTTGAAACCTATAATAGCATTTATTACTGCTAGCATTTCTTTTTGATTGATGTGAAGGTGCTTTTCTTTTTGGGACCATTTGCCCTGAATGCACCGATCTGTCATGTGCGCCCCCCAGGCGTAGTCCGAGGCGTCTGTTATGATGACTTGATTTGCTTGAGGCTTGCTGAATGGAAGACCTGTGTTTGATTGACATGCTTGAACCCACCACAGAAATTCCTTTTGCAGACATGGAATTAGTGGTATTATTGTTTCCAAACTGTGGCTGTGTTGAGACCATATGTTTTTCAGGTACCATTGTAGTTTCCTCATGTGCAGCTTTGCACATGGGATTAGTAAGATGCAAGATGCCATGAATCCCAGAGCCTGCAGGATTTTCCTTGCAGTCAGCCTGGTGCAATTTGCTAGTGTTCTGAAATATTGTATTAGTTGCCCCTGCTTCTCTGGCATGAGGTAGGCCATCTGGGTGTTTGTGTCCAAATTGGCACCCAGGAAATTATCTTCCGAGAGGGTATTAGCCTTGATTTCTTTTTGTTGACTGTGTATCCCAGAGATTTCAATAACCTTATTACATAAGCCAGATGTTTCAGAAGAATGTGCTTGCTGTCCGCTTGGATTAGGCAGTCGTCCAAATAGGGGTATATTTGTATCCCTTGAAGTCTGCAGTAGGCAATTACTGATGCCAGGCATTTCGTGAATACTCTGGGCGCAGTAGATAAGCCAAAAGGCAATGCAGAGAATTGATAGTGGGTTGAACCTGCAAGAAATCTGAGGTACCTTCTGCAATTTTGTCTGATTGGGACATGCAGGTATGCCTCCTTGAGGTCCAATGTTACCAGCCAAGACTCCTTGCCCAGCATGGGAAGAAGTTGCTGTAGAGTGAGCATCTTGAATTTTGGTATGGGTAGAAATGTGTTTAGGATGGATAGATCCAAAATAGGTCTCCAATCTTTTCCCTTCCTTGGCACCAGAAATAGCCTGGAATAAAAACCTTGACCTTGTTTGTGCGTAGGTACCTCTTGAATAGCTTTCATGTTTATGAGATCTGTAATTTGCTTTTGTGCCTCTGCCCTTTGATTGTGTGGCAGGTTTGGCATGCCTCTCATTTTTGGAAGGGTGTGAAAATGGAATTTGTAGCCTCTGTTTATAATGTCCAGGATCCATTTGTCCTTTGTGACAACATGCCAGTTTTTTGAAAATAATGTCAGCTTTCCTCCTAAGGGGGCTGCCATTTGAAACCTGGTTGGCATGCAAAGGGGAAAGTCATTGGGTTTGTTTCTGAAAGATTGCGAGTTGTCCTCACCACCTCTTTGTGTAGGGGCTTGCCATTGTCTGCCTCTATACGATCCTTGGGGTTGTCCTCTGCCCCTCGGGTGCCTGTATCTGCCTCTTTGGGGTCTGTCTGTGGCAGGAAAGGACCAGTTTTTGGAAGGCCAATTTCTACTAAAATGTGGGGGTTGAACCTGTAGAAATTCTTTCACTGTTTGCATTGACTTAGCCTTATTCTCCATTTTCCTTAAAACCTCCTCAGCATTAGTACCAAATAGTACATCCTTTTGAAGTGGGGCATCTAGTAATATAGCTTTGACATGATCAGGCAAGGCTTGTTCCTTGAGCCAGGCATGCCTACGTATGACTGATCCTGTAACAGCAGCTCTACATGAGGCCTCTAGAGCATCAAAACCACATTGTAATGTATGCTTACCCACTTGCTCTGCACTATGCATCAAATCCTGCAACTCCTTCAAGTCTGGTTGTTCAGGTTGTGACATTTTACTCTTCAATTGTGATAACAAAAACTGTTGGTATTTTAGCATATGAAACTGACAGTTTAAGGCCCTCATGGATAAGGTAGCCAAGGTATATACCTTTTTTCCCCACCTTTCTAAGGATCTGGAATCTCTCGGAGGGCAATGGATTTTTGGCAATGGAGGCCTTAACTCCCTTGGGGCCCTGTGAGATGGTTTCTGGGTCAGCAGCATGGCTTTTGTAAAGAAATTGGTGTGAGTCAGGAACCCTGTAGTACCTGTCAGGCTTAACTGGAGCTGGGGGTAGAGAGTCCGGGTTAAGGCAGGCCTCCGAGTAAACATCATCTAGGATGTCCAAGACAGGAGGTATAGCCAGAGGCCTATGCTGAGGTAACAAGAGAAATTCCCTGAACCTTTTCTTGGAATCTGAATAATCCTGGCCTTCCCAGTGGAAGTGTTCCCTTAAGGTATGCAAAGTTTCCCCAAATGAGTAATCCTCAGGGGGGGATACAGAAGGGATGGACTCCTCTGCATCAGAGTCTTCAAAAGGGGAGTAAGAATGTTCCTCATCATCAGAGTGCTCTGAAATAATGGAGCCCTGGTCAGAGGAGGGGGAATCTTCCTCCACTCTGGGCCTTTTGTCCGGTGGGGGCTGAGAACCTCTGATTAGAGTAATTAAATCCTCAGCCATTTTAAGCATCTGTTTCTTAGGCATGGGGCCTGTAGATGGGCCCTGTGTAGCTGGTCTCTTACGGTGCAAGGATGCTTTAGACTTTGTGAAAGCCTTGATGGAGAAAGAAGAGGAAGGTCTGAAAACACCTTGAGTGGAGGTGGACCTGTCCACATTCTGAGTTTCAACGCCAAGAGTGGCTTCGGTATCTGTAGTCGGGGTGTGGGCCGAGGAGCCTGCGACCTCGGGCACAGGAGACACCATCAAAAAAGTGTCGTCGGTAATCAGGGGCTGCGTAGGCGCCTCACTGAGAACCGGACCACATGTAGTCGGCTTTGGCGTGGTGTCGGTAGAGGCCACGGACCTCGTGTGTCGGTCCTTGTCTTTGCGTTTTTTAGACAAAACGGGAGTCTGAGTATCCAACGACATAGTATAGTTAAATGCTTTCCCAAAATAATGCTGGGCGAACTCCGCCCGACGCTTAATAGTGTGTTTGTTGAATGTAGCACAAAAGCGACAGACCGAGACGTTGTGGTCTGGGCCTAAACAAGGTATACAGAGGGAATGGAAATCCTTATGCGATATTTACTTCCCACAAGAAATACAATTATTAACTTTGTCTGACATCGGTGTGAGGCAAGAAATGTTTCCCCAACGAGGTACTTAGCTTTTAAGAAGACTTCGGTTTCCAAATTTCGTAATTTCAGGAGCTGGCCGACCAGCACTTGCGAACTACTTCTGTGTCGGGCACCGTGCGGCAAGAAAGACTGAAGAAAATGGCGTCGGCTGGTTCCTTTATACCCCTGTCGCACTGACGTCAGGGAAGAAGCGATGACAACCGACGCCGGACCTAGACTTTGGAATTCGGCCGACCGAGGACCTGCCTGACGGCAGGAGAACCCATCTGTTATGACTGCAGCTGTATGCACGATGAACATCCATGTGGAGAAATTATATTTATTTTACTTTGTGGGGCTTGCAAAGTGTTTTAAAATGATTTTTTACTGTGTCTGTCTGTAAAAATGTGACTTAAAGTTTTTGTTTTTAATTTGCATTTGCAGATTGTTTTCTCTGGGAAAGCGGCACCATTTTCGGCCTGACTACGTAGCAATCTATCAGTTCCACAGTCTGTCCTTCCAGCTTCATAAAGAAAAAGTTAAGCAAACAGCCTTTGCCATTGCAGTAAATTAGCAATTTTCCTCAGCTGCAGATAAGGTGACTTTGCTGTGGCCATTTCTTGAACCTCATACCAGAGTCGTATCCAGCACTAGGTGATCTATACAGTTGCCTAACGCCCATGTTGGCTGGAGGGGGTCCCAGCTTCGCTATTAAAAAAAAAAAATCGGTAAGTAAAACATGACCAATGTTAGGATCTTGCACCAGAAAGTACAGTTTTGTACCTACCATAAATGTAGGTGTTCGAGTGTATTCACTGCTGCAGTCATTACACTTGGGTTATCCTGCCATCAAGCGGTCCCGCAGTCGGCCAGAGTTTCAAAGTCTTGGTCCGGCGTCAGTTGCTGTCACTTCTTCCCTGACGTCAGTGTGCCAGCGGTATATAATATGCAGCAGACACCATTTTCTTCAGTTTTTCTTGCCCCAGATGTCAGGTGCCCCCAAATAGGTAGGCAATACATTTTGGTAATAAAACATACATAAAAAATAAAAACAATACCTTCAGATACAAGCAAATACACCACATAGGTTGTATAGGGTAGAAAGGTATAGATAAGTCCCAGCTAAGAAAGCGGGGATGGATGGAGTGTAACCTGGACTGCAGCAGTGAAGACACTTGAACATCTACATTTATGGTAGGTACAAAACTGTACTATGTTCATCGTGTTTCACTATTGCAGTCATTAAACTTGGGTTGATTCCCAAAGCTGAGGTTGGGTGGCTGGTTCTATAAAGGATTCGGTGTGGCTATGAGGCCCTGCAGCACTGCAGTGGCAAAGCCAGCTCTGGATTTAGAGTAAAGAGGCAAGTGGTAATGCTTGGCAAAGGTGTGCACTGAACTCCAAGTTGCAGCTTCCAAAATATCCTTGGTAGGTACTCCTCTAAGGTAGGCAGTTGAAGTGGCTGTTGCCCTGGTGGAATGTGGCCTAATGTTGCTAGGTACAGTTTTTCCATGATGTGTGTAGCAGAAACGGATACAGTGTCCTATCCCCTTTGAAATGGTCTGCTTGGAAATAGCCTTTCCCTGTGATCCTGTAGCATATGCTACAAACAATTGCTCAGTTTTCCTGAAAGCTTTTGTTTTGTCCAAGTAGAAGCGTAACTGCCTGTGTATGTCCAATGAGTGCAGAAGTCTCTCCCTTTTATTCTGGGGATTTGAATAAAATGTTGGCAAGTGAATAGTTTGGTTAAGAGCCACACTGGATACCACCTTTGGCATAAATGTAGGGTTTGTTCTTAAAATAAACCTGTCCTAATGAAAAATGATAAAAGGTTCTACTGCCGTTAGTGCCTGCAACTCTGAGACTCTTCGTGCTGAGGTTATTGCCAGAAGCAGAGCATTTTTCCATGACACATTTTAATTCTGCTGAATTGGCTGGCTCAAAAGGAGGTAAAGTTAGTTTTTCCAAAACAAAGTTGAGGTCCCAAGTTGGTGTTGGTCTTATGTTTTTAGCCCCTCTGAGGTACTGTTTTAATAATGGATGAGAGAAAATAGGAGGATCCATGTTGCAATAAGCTGAGATGGCAGAGGTGTGGATCTTAATGGATGAGAAGGATAGGCCTTTGTCCAGCATCTCAGTTAAGTACTGTAATATCTGACGAATATTTGGAACAAGAGGGTCAAAGCTTTTGAGCCTGGTTCCAGGCACAGAATCTCTTCCACTTTTCTAAATAGGATTTCCTGGTGCTGGGCCTCCTGGCCTCCAAAATGACATCCATAACAGCTTTAGAGAGAGGTGTTGGTTGCTTGGCTAAGTAATCTGCCATGCAGCCAGGTTTAAGGTTTTGAGCTGGCTGTGCAGGATCTGATTGATAAGTTGCATCAGAAGATGAGGAATTTGAGGTAAAATCCATGCTGGGCCTTGAGCCAATTTCTTTAAGATTGGGTACCAGTGCTGGGGTGCAAGTCTGGGGCAATCAGGATCATTTTTGGCCTTTCTTGTCTGGCTTTTAGGAGTACCTTTGACAGGAGAGGCAGTGGTGGGAAGGCATACACTTTTAGGATTTTCCAGCTGAATGAGAGAGCATCCACTTTCCATGCTTGTATGTGGTAAGTCCTTGTGCAGAATTTCTGTAGTTGGCAGTTCAGAGGGGAGGCAAAAAGATCTATGTCTGGGCACCCTCACTTTTGTGTTATCATGCTGAATACTTGTGGATTTAATTTCCACTTATGAGGATCCATGATGTTTCTGCTTAAGTCGTCTGCCAGAGTATTTTTCTTTCCTGGCAGGAATTGCGCTTGCAGATGAACTTGATAGGTCAGTGTTGTGTTCCACAAAGTCATGGCTTGTCTGCAGAGGGGATAGGAATGAGTGCCCCCTTACTTGTTTATGTACCACATAACTGTGGTGTTGTCAGTCTTTAGCAATAGTTGTCCTGGATGCAGAAGGTCCTTGAAAGCTATTAGGGCATTTTGTACAGCTAGCATCTCTTTTTGATTGATGTGAAGATGCATTTGTTCTGCGGCCCATTTGCCCTGAATACATTTTCCTGCCATGTGTGCTCCCCAGGCAAAATCCGAAGCATCTGTTGTTAGTGTCTGCCTGGCTGTGGGTAAAGTGAAAGGCTGTCCCTTGTTGTGGTGACATGCCTGTGCCCACCTTCGAAACTCCTGTTGTAGGCAGGGAATAAGTGGTATTACTGTTTCCAAACTGTGACAGTGCTGAGTCCAAACACTTTTTAGGTACCATTGTAATTTCCTCATATGCAGTCTGGCATATGGTATTAGTATTATGCAGGACGCCATGAACCCCAAGGCCTGCAGAATTTTTCTTGCAGGGAATTGGGTTTTTGTTGCATCAATTGAAAGTACTGAGTCAGTTGTCTTTGCTTGTCTGGCGTGAGATAAGCCATCTGGGCTGTTGTATTTAAGCTGGCACCCAGGAATATTATCTCTTGTGGGGGCACTAGTTTTGACTTCTTTTCGTTTACTGTGTACCCTAGGCAAATAAGCAATCTTTTTACAAACGCCAGATGCTTTAGAAGAATGTCTTTGCTCTCTGCTTGAACAAGGCAGTCATCCAAGTAGGTATATATTTGAATTCCTTTTTGTCTGCAAAATGCAATTACTGGTGCCAGGCATTTTGTGAAGACCCTGGGCGCAGTAGATAAGCCAAAGGGCAGTGCAGAGAATTGGTAATGCATTGTGCCAGCTATGAATCTGAGGTATCTTCTGCAATTTTGTCTGATTGGGATGTGCAGGTATGCCTCTTTGAGGTCCAATGTAACTAGCCAAGCCTTCTTGCCCAGCATGGGAAGAAGTTGCTGTAGTGTCAACATTTTGAATTTCGGAACATCCAGGTAAGTATTTAGAGTAGAGAGGTCCAGTATGGGTCTCCAGGCTTTGTCCTTTCTGGGGACCAAGAAAAGTCTCGAGTAAAATCCTCATCCTTGTTCCTGGTTGTGGCACTTTTTGAATAGGTCTCATGTCCATGAGGGCTGTGATTTGTTTTTGTGCCTCTGCCTATTGATTTTGTGGCAGGTCTGGCATTCCTTTTGACCTTGGTAGAGTGTGAAAGTGGAACCTGTAACCTTGAGACACAATATCCAGAACCCATTTGTCTTGGGTGATTATATGCCAATTTTGTGAAAAAAAAGAGCTAGTTTTCCCCCTAAGGGAGCTGCCAAAAGGTAAGTGCTTGGTATGTGAAGGGGGAAGTCATTGGGACTGTTTCCTATAAGGTTGTGACTTGTCTTCTCCTCCTTTTGGGGTTGAAGCATCCCATTGTCGTGGTCTGTAAGAGCCTTGGGGCTGAGATCTGCCTCTTGGGCATCTGTAGCTGCCTCTTTGCGGTCTGTCTGACACTGGAAAGGACCAATTTTTAGAAGGCCAATTTCTGCTGAATCGAGGTGGCTCTACCTGTAAGAAATCCTTCACTGTTTGCATAGATTTTGCCTTATCCTCCATTTTCTTTAATACCTCTTCTGCCTTAACACCAAACAAGATATCATGTTGTAAAGGAGCATCCAATAATTTTGCCTTAACATGATCAGGTAAACCTTGTTCTTTTAACAGAGCCTGCCTTCGAATCACAGATCCAGTAACTGCGGCTCTACAAGAAGCCTCTAATGAATCAAAACCACATTGCAGAGTATGTTTTCCCACTTGTTCAGCTGCATGCAATAAATCCTGCATTTCCTTATAGTCAGGACTTTCTGAGCTTGTAAGCATTTTCTGTTTTAACAGAGACATTAAATATTGTTGGTATTTAAGCATGTGGAACTGGCAATTTAAAGCCCTTACTGTGAAAGTTGCAGAAGTGTAAACTTTCTTCCCCCATCTATCTAATGCTCTAGAATCCCTGTCAGAGGGAACTGGATTTTTAGCAGTGGAAGCCTTTACCCCTTTGGGACCCTGGGAAATAGTTTCTGGGTCAGCAGCAGGGTTTTTATAAAGAAATTTGTGAGAGTCAGGGACTCTGTAGTACCTGTCTGGCTTGACTGGTGCTGGGGGCAAATAATCAGGGGTTAAACTTGATTCAGAGAATACATCATCCACAATATCTAACACAGGCGGAATAGCCAGGGGCCTGTGCTGAGGCAATAAAAGAAAATCTCTGAGCCTTTTCTTGGATTCTGAATAATCCTGGCTCTCCCAATGGAAATGCTCCCTCATGGTATGTAAAGTTTCCCCAAAAGAGTAATCCTCAGGAGGAGAGGCTGAAGGGATTGATTCTTCAGCATCAGAATCCTCATAGGGGGGTAAAGATTATCCCTGGTCTAAAGAGGAATCAGAGGAAATGGAAACCTTATCAGAGGAATCATAGTCTGTATCCTGCTAGGCCTTTTATCAGGAGGGTGATGGGAGCCCCTGATCAGAGTAATTAGGTCTTCGGCCATTTTGGGCATCTGTTTTTTAGGCATGGAGGCCTGTCCAGGTGAATGCTGTACTTGTTTCTTTGTCTTTAATAGAGTTTTAGACTTGGTTGTTGTTTTGATGGTAAGCTGTGAAGGTCTGAAAACACCCTCAGAAGCCGATGCCTGCTCAGCGGCTCCGGACCCATCTGAGGGGTTAATTTCCGTAGGCCCAATACCTTGAGTTTCCAGAGGCCTAGTGACCTCCATGTGGGAATCAGAGGCGGCCTGTGGCTCTGAGGAAGCGGGTGTCAGGGGCTGCGAAAGCTCCTCACAGAGAACCGTGAACTGGCGACTGGCCTAGAAGAGGCTTAATCGTCAGTTTTGGATCTCGGATGCCTGTCCTTATCTTTGTCTTTGTGTTTTTTGCATATTCCGGTCGTCGGTTGTTCCGACGGCATGGTATAATTGAACCTTCGGCCAAAATAATTGTGTGCAAAATCAAACAGACGTTTAATAGTGCACTTGTTAAATCTAGCACAAAACCGACAACTAGTGACGTCGTGGTCTGGGCCTAGGCATGGAATACAGTAAGAATGAAAATGCTTATGAGGTATTTGCTTCCCACAAGAAATGCAATTATTAACTTTTACTGACATCGGACTGAGGCAAGAAAAAGTTTCCCCAACGGGGTACTTAGCTTTATTGAAGAATTCGGTTCTGAAATTCGAAAATCTCAACAGTCGGCCGACCGGCACTTGTGAACTGCTTTTGCTTCAGGCACCGCGCGGCAAGAAAGACTGAAGAAAATGGCGTCGACTGCATATTATATACCCCTGGCGCACTGATGTCAGGGAAGAAGTGACACCAACCGATGCCGGACCAAGACTTTGGAACTCTGGCCAACTGCAGGGCCGCCTGATGGCAGGATAACTTAAGTGTAATGACTGCAACAGTGAAACACGATGAACATCAGCTCATTACAACACGGATCCTCCTATTTTCTCTCATCCATTATTAAAACAGTACCTCAGAGGGGCTAAAAACATAAGATCGCCCCGCAGAGCACCAACACCAACTTGGGACCTCAACTTTGTCTTGGAAAAACTAACTTTACCTCCTTTTGAGCCAGCCAATTCAGCAGAATTAAAATATGTGTCATGGAAAACTCCTCTGCTTCTGGCAATAACCTCAGCATGAAGAGTCTCAGAATTACAGGCACTAATGGCAGTAGAACCTTTCATCATTTTTCATCAAGACAGGGTTTCTTTAAGAACAAACCCTACATTTATGCCAAAGGTGGTATCCAGTGTGGCTCTTAACCAAACTATTCACTTGCCAACATTTTATCCAAATCCCCAGAATAAAGGGGAGAGACTTCTGCACTCATTGGACATACACAGGCAGTTATGCTTCTACTTGGACAAAACAAAAGCTTTCAGGAAAACTGAGCAATTGTTTGTAGGATATGCTACAGGATCACAGGGAAAGGCTATTTCCAAGCACACCATTTCAAAGTGGATAGGACACTGTATCAGTTTCTGTTACACACAGCATGGAAAAATTGTACCTAGCAACATTAGGTCACACTCCACCAGGGCAACAGCCACTTCAACACTGCCTACCTTAGAGGAGTACCTACCAAGGATATTTTGGAAGCTGCAACTTGGGAGTTCAGTGCACACCTTTGCCAAGCATTACCACTTGTCTCTTTACTCTAAATCCAGAGCTGGCTTTGCCACTGCAGTGCTGCAGGGCCTCATAGCCACACCGAATCCTTTATAGAGCCAGCCACCCAACCTCAGCTTTGGGATTCAACCCAAGTGTAATGACTGCAGCAGTGAAACACGATGAACATAGTACAGTTTTGTACCTACCATAAATGTAGATGTTCGAGTGTATTCACTGCTGCAGTCCAGGTTACCCTCCCTCCATCCCCACTTTCTTAGCTGGAACTTATCTATACCTTTCTACCCTTTACAACCAATGTGGTGTATTTGCTTGTATCTGAAGGTATTGTTTTTATTTTTTATGTACATTTTATTACCAAAATGTATTGCCTACCTATTTGGGGGCACCTGACATCTGGGGCAAGAAAAACTGAAGAAAATGGCGATGGCTGCATATTATATACCCCTGGTGCACTGACGTCAGGGAAGAAGTGACAGCAACCGACGCCAGACCAAGACTTTGGATCTCTGGCCGACTGCGGGACCGCCTGACGGCAGGATAACCCTGAACTTCAGTCTATAAACATAGCAACCATTAGGAACTCACAGGAGAACTCTTTACCTCACAACTTGCATAAACCCCAGAATCCTCAGCATTAGAGCATTGTCCTATCATCATCTGTAGAAACCCACAGGAGATTTGAAGCTGGCAATGTACACAGGAGGAGATACAGAGCAACAGGATCCATTCTGTGGAGTGCACAGCTGCTTGCTTGGGTGTGTGTGTGTGAAATTCCCCAGTTAGAACACTGTCTAGTTAACTGACTCTGCTCAGAGTCAAACTCGGAACCTTAATACTTAAGGACAGGCAAGTGCCTTAAACTTTCACACCAACTGCCAGGTCTCCCTTAATTTTATTTATTTATTTTTGTTTGTTTTTCTTAATCACAGAGGACTACAGTTTGTCAATGTGAGTCACAGAGTTTCAAAGCTGTGTTATTTAGTGTCAGTGATGTAACAGGTAACCCACTTGCTTTTGGTGCAGAAGGTTGTGGGTTCTATCCCCACACCAGACAGATTGACTGCTGACACTAATGTACAGCATAAGAGGGATGGTGGGGGTGCTACACTCGAGTGTGTCTTCCTTTGGATGAGATTGCCCGTTAACTGTGAATCTGCTGCTGGTTTGCTAGCAATTCCCTATTGCAATACTACCAGTAAACCAGTTTTTAATGTGACACAGGCAATTTATTATTTAAGGGCAGCAGACACTGTGAATTTGTAGATGAAACATTGAAATGCAAAGTTGTTTGCCAGCAGCAATCTCTTCATTAGTTACAGTTCTCTTTAATGTGAAATTATTCAGTTGACTTTTACTTCTGCAGAGATTGTGCACATTGACTAATACTGGAGAACTGTAATGACAGAAGTTTGAGTGGCCTTTTATATCTAAAATGTTTTGAAATGGGTAGCTTTGTCATTAGTGGTGCATACATTTTGTTTCCTTGCCTACTAAAAAATGTTCAGAACTACAAATTTAAAACACCTGTGCTGTAATATACAAGGAATATAATTTAATACAGTCAGCAAGATCAAAGAACACATGCATGTAAGGATGGTCCTAAAAATGTGGCCAAGGGGTTTGCGGTTTGAAAACAGCACAAAGGTAAGCTTAATCCACCACTGGCCAGATGCATTTCCTATGAATGTGGGTTTTAGTGCAATTTCAATCAATGAGAGTTTCAAGGGTAGAGAAGTTTACTAATGTTCATACCAAATCTGTTTTCATTGTGAGACTGTATTGTTTGTTTAGCAAATGGCTATCAGTGTTTGTGCTATAAAATGTGGAATAATGCTTTTAAATTGAATCCAAACATCTGTAATCACTGCAGAAGTAAAGAAGAAAGTAGTATGTACACTGACAGGTTTGAACAGTGTTTATGGTAACTGGAAAGAAATAGCCAAGTAATGGGGCACTGGAATGACTGAGGGAGGGTCTCAATCCATTACCCATTTATTTATTTGCCATTTGTTAACCGATTTAGTCTGGCTGGGCAGATGCCCTTTTTCAGCAGAGACCCGAGGAGAAAAGCTCCGAATACAAAATTAAATTTGTTACAATGAAATACATATTTAAGCAAACATATAATGAGAATGTGTTTCATCTTATACAAATTTTGAAGCAGACAAAGAAGCAACCTTAAAAATACACGGATTGACATGTTGCACAGCAGCCGATTAGAGAGGAAGGAGGGAAGGTCATGAATGTGGAAAGAGAAGGAGAGAAGCAGTGAAGTTTTAGGTATAGAGTGGAGTCTAGTAGGGGAATAGTAGCGAATGGACAGAGAAATCGACATAGAATATAAGTGAGATTTATGTAATACAGAAATTAGGATTGCAAAAGGTGCTAGTTACTGAAAATAGAAGTAAAACATACAAGCAGGAGAGTATAAGCTGTGAGAAGGATAGTGAAAGTGGTTGAGAGGGAGAATAAGGTGGTGGAGGAATTGCTTCAAGTAGGATCTTTACAGCAGCAGGTCCAGGAGTTGAGTAGATATTCTTTTACGGCAAGTTTGAAATTCAGAGTTTTGGTATGATCTGATATATAGAGGGAGTTGTTCCAGGAAGTTGAGACTGCGTGATCATTTGACAATGATCTGGCTCTGCTTCAGTCAATACATCTTTACCCTGGATCCCTCCAGTGTAGCACCTTCATTCACTATGGACCAGGGGTTAGCCATGTCCTCTGCGGCTGCTGGGGTCCCCCTCAGTGGGCAAGAGAGCCACTTTTGTTGTTTCCAGGAGAGGGAATAGGGAAGGCTTTCATATTTTGTCAGCATGTTGTACCCATCCCTGGGGAAGCTGCTGTTGCCATTTGTAATACTGTTGGCCCCATTTTCCTGTAAAAAAAAAAACTGAACAGAGCACTAAACATGTACCTGCCTACTCCTCCTCAAATTTACTTAGACAGAAGTTGTTTACTGGGTCTGGCTCAGGGTTTAATTCAGGCTACTGATCCTTCTTGTAAAGTAATTTCTGGTAAATGAAAGAGGGATACCTCCTTTTCTGAAGAGATTAAAGATTCTGGATCTGAACAGGAGGATGAAGGGACAAGTATAAGGTTTTCCCCTCAGATTTTAAATTCAGACTAGGAAGAGAGCTCAGTTTCCAAATCTCCCTATTTCTAGAAAGTACCAGTGTTTTCAGTGAGAGAATACCGAGACTCCTCAGTCCCTAAGAAAATACTATGAGCTGTTGCAGAAGGAAATTCCAGAACTTGCACCCATTGCTCCAGTTCTGTCAGCTTGGGGGATTTGTGTATTATTGCCTGCAAATTTCTGACAGTCAGCCAGCTGCCCCAAAAAAGGCAGGCAGGATGCATAAAGTTCCTCATTCTTTTAGGTTTTTATACACTGTTCCTAAACCTGGCCCAGCAGCTATAGCTTTAGTTAATCCTTCTGTTGCTGAACACTTAGTTAATTCCAGTCTTACTATTTCTGATAAGAATGTGAAGATGCTTCTGCAGCTTTGAATCTCATAATTTTGAACTGTCAGCCTCATATGTTATAATTTGTTTTGACGAATTGTGAAAGCATGAAGAATGTGTTGTCTGCAGTTTCTTACAAAGTAAAATCTGGTTTAAATTATTTGACAATCTACTGTTTAATTCGCTACTCATTGTATACAGTGTATGCCTGTTTATAGTTTTTCAAAGGTTATGACCACTGGTACTGTTTTGAGGTTTACACAACTGTGTTCTCAGAAATTCCCAGATGATGTTAAAAATGAAATTTTGAATTCTCCTTTGGAGAGAGAGATTTAGTTTTTTGCCACTCTGCTGCAGAGGTGACCAAAAAGGGTAAGATGATATAGGGAATCTTTAAAACGTATCTGCCCTCCCTTTCCAAATTTTCTGAGGAATTCTTTAATTCCTCATCCAAGTTTGGTAAGAACCAAATAAACAGTCTCAACAAAATGCAGGTAGATATTTAAGAATAAATGGTAAGAGGGTTCCAATAAGATGGTAAGGGGGTTCCAAGAAGATGGTAAGGGGGTTCCAAGAAGACTTCTGGAAACTCTCAAAACCAAGGACAGTCCAGAAAGTCAAAATGATTATTTAAAAGACTGATCCCCCTCCCAAACTGGCAGCCCCTTTTTTCTACTAGAAAATCCGAATCTCCATTTTTCTCTTTGGCAACAGATAGCTTCAGTCAAACAAGTTCTGAACATCATTTGTCAAGGTTACAGATGACAATGGAAGGAAATTCCTCCTTTCCAAGGGGTCATTCCTCATCCTCCAGACCAGACTCTTTTGTTTTCACCTGTCCATCAAATGCTGTCCCAGGGAGTGACAGAACTAAATTCCCCTTCGCAGGTGGGAAAAAGGTTTTATTCAAGGATGTTTTTAATGACAGAAAGAAAATGCTCGGAGACCAATTCTGGATCTTTCTTTCCTAAACTTGTTTGTAAGAGTGCCCACATTCAAAATTATGTCACTTCACAACCTGTTGCCTCTTCTTCCTCATTCAAGTTTCCTGGTAACACTAGACTTAAAATATTCTTATCATTACATTCCTATTCAACCAGGCTTCAGACGTTTCTTAAGGTTTTGTGTGTCTGGAATTACATTAGCAGTTCTCTGTCTTACCCTTTGGCCTACCAACTGCATCGAGAGTGTTCACAAGGTGCCTAGCTACAGTTACAGCTCATTGCAGGCTACAGGGTATCCACATTTTTCCATATTTAAATGACTTGCTTATCTTTGCGGAGTCTTTTTTAAAGTAATTCTCTCTTGGGTGAGAGAGCTCTTACACATGCTTGGATTCCACAAGAACATTCAGAAGTCTTTCTTCACTCCCTCTAACAGGACTGTGTTTCTGGGATGTCAACTAGATACCACAAAGACACCAAAAACACAAACCAGTCACACAGAGCTCCTATAAAGGCTGTTCCTCCTCAGCAATTGACTGCATGACAGTATCAGCAGAAACACCAGTTCACATGGATAAAAATGAAGTTTAATTCCTCCAGCAAGTAGGCACCAGAGTGAGGCAAACAATAAAAACAAAACAAACAGTTCTGATATTAAACCAACAGATTGAGCGCTTTCATCTTCTTACAGAAGACTTCACCAAAATAATCAGAACCCTTTTCTACACCCATTTTTATAGTACATTACTCATCTTCCATTGGATAAAACATTAAACAATTAATTAATTATGTAAATAGTGCCAATAAACTAGAATTTAGCAAACAGTATTGTTAATAGTTATTTAGTGCTCGCTGTATAAAACATAATTAAAAAAAAACAGTTTTTGTACTTTTAGTACTTTTGTTTTCAGTATGTATCAAGATATAAATACATATGAAAGATCTTGTTCAAACCCTAAAAACTACTCATAAAGAATAGAACAAACAAGAAAACATCCACTACAACATATCAAAACAGCCATAAAAAGTTAACATGGTTTTGCAATAGGCATAGTAATGAATGTGTACACATAATTTAGTTTTTAGCCATTCTAGGTTTAGACACCTTCATTTTTAAGGCAGGAAGAAGTGAAATATGATCATTCATACTGGGTGGGGTACAGGTACACATAGATAACACAAAGAACTTTTCTTCAAAAGGAAAAAAAATAGATCTGTTTCTATGGGTATTCACTCAGACTTCAGTCACTGCAATGGAATACCTCAGGACTTTGAGTTTCATAACTTCTGTGATTCCCATGATACACCTGGCAAGACTCTACGTAAAAAAGATCCAGAAGTATCTTTGGTCCCAGCATCAACTCTCCTTGCATTTTCAGATCCCAATGCTGGGGATGTCAGAAGAGAAATCACCTAATGGAGACAACAGATATCCCAAAATCCAGATCTCCCCTTCTCCCTCCCTGGTCCAAAACAGTCACCACAGATGCCTTGGACTTTGCTCGGGGCTCAGTTTCAGGAGGGACAAAAGAACAAGCTGTATGGGACACCAAGGTTACATGCAAGCACATAAATATAAATGAGATGCTTGTTCTGATCAAGGCACTCAACTCTGAATCATCTTTGCTGCCCAGGACCACCAGGCTTTTACAGACAATACCACAGACTTGTGGTTACATCAACAAGCAAGGGGGAATCAGGTCATACCCCATCTGCAGACTAGCCATGTTAGCTTAGGATGTAGCTTCACAGCACAATCACTCTACAGGCATCCTACATACTGTCTGCGCAAAACTGTGGAGTAGACAAGCTGAGCAGGATCATGGCAGACCTCCACAAATGGAATCTAGATCAAGGGGGTCTTCCAAGATTTAATCCATCTGTGGGAAGTTTCTCAAACAGACCTCTTTGCCTCCTCTCTGACCAATCAGTTGGCAAGATTCTATTCTAGAACTCCATGCAAGAAAGCCTGGAAAACAGATGACTTTTTTCCTTGGTCAGGAATGTTACTGTATGCTTTTTCACCCTTTCCACTAATATCCAGGGTACTTCTGAAGATTTAGAGGGAATCCCCGAAGATCATTATGGTGACTCCTTTCTGGCACAGACAACCGTGATTCTCCATTCTTCTGAAAACGGCCAGTGGCAATTACCACAAGCTTCCTCACAGACTGGATCTACTCATACAAGAGCAGGGATGTTTGCTATACCCCAACTGCAGTCAACATCATTGGACTGTCTGAATGATAGAGTCTTAATTCCTTTTAGGCAGCTGTTTACTGAGGACATGCAACAGGTATTAACTGATGCAAAAAAGCTTGCTACTGGAAAATCATATGTTAAATAATAGAAAAGTTTTTCTAGTTGGTGCCAACAACACAGTGCTAATTGTTCTCTGGTTTTACAGTATTTGTGTGTTATTATGCTACGGCCTTTCTTACTCCTCTTTCAAAGATGACTTATCAGCCATTTCAGCATGTCTACCCATAGAGCCTCCTCTTTCAGTGCATTCTCATACAAAAATGTTTTTGACAGGGGGTTTGTATATGAGGCCTCCAAGAAAACTGGTGGCCCCTCTTTGGGATCTTAATTTTGTGTTAAAGAAGCTAACACTTGCTCCATTTGAACCAGCTAACTTGGCTGACTTGAGGTTCTTAACATGGAAGACAAGTTTACTGATTGCTCTGAACTCTGCAAGAAGGGTATTAAGGAACGACCTTTGTCAAAACAGACCATTTCCAAATGGTTGTCTTAGATTATTAACTTTTGCTGTACTCACCATAACAAGACTCTTCCAGGAAGGGTCAAGGCCTGCTCATTCTGGACCTTGGCTTCATCTATGAATTTTTAGAAAGGGTTGGATTCCAGAACCTGCAACTTGGCCCTCTGTACATACTTTTAGGAAGTACTATAAGCTTGATTCCTTCTCTAGGTCTAGATCAGGCTTTTCAAGGACCATTCTCCAAGGGATCCTTGACTCTTCTCCTTCCATCTCTCAAATGTAGTCAACTATGGCAACCTACCCATATAGCCAAGGCTACTACAGCAGTGGTCAACATGATGAACATACTACAGCTGTAAAAGTAAACTTACCATAACAGTACATGTTCAAATGATCACTGCTGCAGTAGCTAATCCCTCCTTCCACCCCCCTTGTTTTTTGGTGTGTTATTTATTTAATTTTTGTTGTTGTTCCTAGCATTGTCCTTTCAGGACTCAGCCTCCCTCTCTCTCTGTTGGCAGAAAAGTTGCCCTGAAGTTCTGGAAACTGGTTGGCTGTTAATATCCTTGGCAGGATATAACCTATATAGCTAAGGATACTGCAGCAGTGATCATTTCAATATTTACTGTTATGGTAACTTTAGTTATGCAACTATACTTTTTTCTATATTTCATTTGTATCACTTTATACAGATTATCCTACTCCACTCTTTGATGCTACACTGTTTATGCACTGCCAGAAACTATCTTATATTACATGTAACTGTTCTTTACATTAAGCACAACTAAGTTACAATACCTGCATGTTCTATGCTGATCACCTCAAAGCCTTGTCTCTTCATTCTGTATTATACAGACTGCTGAGAGATGATCTTTGCTGGGCATATACAGCATCCCTAGATCATGTTTTAATGAATCACTTGCACATTTGCAAAACACAAAGCATCAGAACTATTACATTAAAAGACCTAAAGTTTGCTTGCGATGTAAACATGACATGTTGGAGAGACGGATATGTTTCTCAGTCAATTGTCATTCTTTGGAATGGGCTCCCCATCCATGTGAAGCTGATCCCTATTTAAGTGCAACTTGGACCAAAGGATGGATAATCAGAAATTCATTCATGGTCTGGCTCCTCAGTCTCTGATGGACAGAGGCAGCCAGTAAATCACTCCCTATAAATCAAAGTTGAGATCCCAAGGGGGGGGGGGGGCAAAGGTTTCCTACCAGTATTTAAGTGCAGGACTCTTTTTAAGAACTGTTTGATCTCAAGTCTGGACATCAGAGGAGGGTTAGGAAGCAGAGTGAAATAGCTGAAAGGTGCACTTTGATAGACAAATACGCTAAACTATCTTTCATGTGCTCATACACATAAGACAAAACAAGATAAACCATACACTTTACTGGGCCCAGATTTTTAGCTTGACACATGAATGAAAATCTGTCCCATTTGGCTATGTAGGATTTTCTGGTAGTGGACCTCCTTACCTCTTGGAGAACATTAACCACGTACTCAGAAACTTGGTGTCTGGAAGGGTCCATTAGGTTACATTAAGGGATAATAGGCTGGGATGAAGCAATGAGTCTTTATGTTGTATGAGAAAGTCCTTTTTGTGGGGTAGCTTGTAATGATGGCCCCTGCCTAAAAGAGAAGGGGGAACCAATGCTGTTTTGGCCAAAAGGGTGTCACCAGCAGCATTCTTGGCTTATTTATTTATTTTTAGCAAGACTTTTGGGAGTACAGACAGTGGAGGGTAGGCATACAGAAATCTTCCTAGCCACTGAAAAGACAACTGTCCTCCAAACTTGGGGGAAAGATGTTCTTGTACAAAAAACAGGGAGTTACTTGTTGTTTATTGATGCAAATTAGTCTGTGGTGTGCACCATTTGTGGAATACATCTAGGAAGACCTCTGTGTTGAACATTGATTAGGTAAGAATGAAGCAAAAAGTACAGTTTTGTACCTACCATAAATGTAGATGTTCGAGTGTACACCCTGCTGCAGTCATCACACTTGGGTTATCCTGTCGTCAGGCGGTCCCCACAGTCAGCTGGAATTCCAAAATCTTGGTCCAGCGTCGGTTGCTGTCATTTCTTCCCTGACGTCAGTGCGCTAGGAGTATATATAACGCAGCCGACGCCATTTTCTTCAGTTTTTCTTGCCCCAGATGTCAGGTGCCCCCAAAAAGGTGGTCAGTAATTAGTACCAAATTGAGTAAACTTGCACAAACACAAAATCCCTTCAGCTATAAGCAAATACATCAGGAAAGTATTGAAAATATTTAGCTAGTAGGTCAGAGGGGGTGGAGGGAGGGTAACCTGGACTGCAGCAGGGTGTACACTCGAACATCTACATTTATGGTAGGTACAAAACTGTGCTATGTTCATCGTGTTACCCTGCTGCAGTCATCACACTTGGGTTGAATCCCAAAGCTAAGGATGGGTGGAGGTATCATAGAGGGTTAGAGGAGGCTAGAAGGCCCTGCAGAACTGCAGTGGCAAAGCCCGCCCTGGTCTTAGAGTAAAGTGGTAAGTGATAGTGTTTGGTAAAGGTGTGTACTGAACTCCAAGTTGCAGCTTCCAAAATATCCTTGGTTGGAACCCCCCTGAGAAAGGCTGTAGAAGTAGCTGTTGCCCTGGTAGAGAGTGGCCGAATGGTAGCAGGAACTGGTTTTCCATGATGGGTATAGCAAAAACGTATGCTGTAGCATAGGAATCAAAGAGCTGGTCAGATTTTCTGAAAGTCTTAGTTTTATCCAAGTAGTAACTAAGTTGCCTGTGAATGTCCAAGGAATGCAGGAGTCTCTCACCTTTGTTCTGTGGATTTGGGAAGAAGGTGGGTAAGTGGATGGTTTGATTTAAAGCCACACTGGAAACCACCTTAGGCATAAAGGAAGGATTAGTTCATAGAGAAACTCTGTCTTGATTAAAAATGAGGAAAGGTTCCACTGCCATTAGTGCCTGTAGCTCTGAGACTCTTCTAGTTGAAGTTATTGCTAGCAGCAGGGCAGTCTTCCATGATAGGAAATGAAGATCTGCAGAGAAAGCTGGTTCAAAGGGAGGTAGTGTTAGTTTTTCCAGAACAAAATTGAGGTCCCATGTTGGTGTAGGTGCTCTCCTGGGTGGTCTAATGTTTTTTGCCCCTCTGAGGAACTGCCTTAGAAGTGGATGCGAAAATAAGGGTGGATCTGTGTTGTAGTGGGCCGAAATAGCTGAAGCATGGATTTTAATGGAAGAGAAAGAAAGTCCTTTGTGCAACATCTCAGTTAAATACTGTAGAATGTGAGGCATGTGAGGCTGAATTGTGTCTTGGCCTTTAGATTGGTTCCAGGCACAAAACCTTTTCCATTTGTCCGAATAAGCCTTACTGGTGCTTGGTCTCCTAGCTTCCAGAATAACATCCATAACTGCTTGGGAAAGAGGGGCTGGCTGGATGCTTAGTTGATTTGCCATGCAGCCAGAGTTAAGGTTTTGAGCTGGCTGTGAAGAATCTGATTGTTTTGTTGTGTGAGTAAATGGGAAATTTGTGGTAATATCCATGGTGGGCCGTGGGCCATATTCCTCAATAGAGGGTACCAGTGCTGGCGTGGCCAGTCTGGGGCTATGAGAATCAGTCGTGCTCTCTCCTTTTTGACTTTCAGAAGTACCTTTGTGAGGAGAGGCAATGGAGGGAAGGCATATACTGTCAGGTTTTTCCAACTGAATGAGAGTGCGTCCACTTTCCACGCTTGATGGTGAAGTGCCCTTGTACAAAATTTTGTTAGTTGATAGTTTTGAGGGCTGGCAAACAGGTCTATGTCTGGAAGGCCCCATTTTTGAGTTATCATTGTAAATACTTGTGGATCTAGTTTCCACTCATGGGGATCCATGATGTTTCTGCTGAGGTCGTCTGCCAATGTATTCTTCTGTCCTGGCAGGAACTGAGCTTGTAACTGAACTTGGTAAACCACAGCTGTGTTCCATAAGGTCATTGCTTGCCTGCACAGAGGGTAGGAGAGAGTACCCCCTTGTTTGTTTATGTACCACATTACTGTGGTGTTGTCCGTCTTTATTGTCAGTTGTCCTGGATGTAATAGATCCTTGAAGGCTGTCAGAGCTTTCTGTACAGCTAGCATCTCTTTTTGATTGATGTACAGATTCCTTTGATCTGCAGTCCATACGCCTTGAATGCACTGTCCTGCCATGTGAGCCCCCCAGGCTTAATCTGATACATCTGTTGTGATAGTTTGCCTGGCTGGGGGCAAGGTGAAAGGCTGACCCTTATTGAGGTGACATGCCTGTGACCACCATAGAAACTTCTGTTGTAGGCAGGGAATGAGAGATATCATTGTGTCCAAGCTGTGGCTGTGTTGAGACCATACGCTTTTTAGGTACCACTGTAATTTCCTCATATGCAGCTTTGCAAATGGTATTAGTAGTATGCAAGATGCCATGAAGCCCAAGACCTGCAGAATTTTTCTTGCAGTTAATTGGGCCTTTGTTGCCATTGTTTTGAAATATTGAGTCAGTTGTAATTGTTTGTCTGGCGTCAGATAAGACTTCTGGGCCGTTGTATTCAAGCTGGCACCCAGGAATGACATATTTTGTGAGGGTACTAGTTTTGACTTCTTTTCGTTTACTGTGTACCCCAGGCAATTTAGTAGATGTTTCACAAAAGCCAGATGATGTAATAGAATGTCCTTGCTTTCTGCTTGGATGAGGCAGTCATCCAGGTATGGGTATATTTGAATTTCTCCTTGTCTGCAGTATGCAATTACTGGTGCCAGGCATTTTGTGAAGACTCTGGGCGCAGTAGATAAGCCAAAGGGCAGTGCAGAGAATTGGTAATGGGCTGAACCTGCAATGAAACGGAGGTGTCTTCTGCAACTTTGTCTGATAGGGACATGCAGGTATGCCTCTCCTTGAGGTCCAACGTTACTAGCCATGCTTCCTTGCCCAACATGGGAAGTAGCTGCTGTAGTGTTAGCATCTTGAATTTGGGTACTTGTAAGTAAGTGTTTAGAATTGAAAGGTTCAGAATTGGTCTCCAGGCATTGTCCTTTCTGGGCACTAGAAAGAGTCTTGAGTAAAATCCTTGGCCTTGCTCTCGCGTAGGTATCAGTTGAATGGCTCTCATGTCCATGAGAGCTGTAATTTGTTTTTGTGCCTCTGCCCATTGATTTTGTGGCAGGTTTGGCATTCCTCTTTTCATTGGCAAGGTGTGAAAATGGAATCTGTATCCTCGTGAAATTATGTCTAGGACCCATTTGTCCTTTGTGACAATGTGCCAGTTGTCTGAAAAAAGTGTGAGTTTTCCTCCCAAGGGGGCTGCCAAGAGAGTGTTGCTTGGCCAGATCAGGTGCAAGTCATTGAGTTTGCCTTCTGGTGGATTGGGACCTGTCTTCTCCTCCCTTCTGTGTTACAGTGCCCCATTGGCGAGGTTTGTACTGGGCTTGTGGTTGTCCTCTGCCCCTTGGGCGTCTGTCTGTCTGTAGCTGGAAAGGACCAATTTTTTGTTGGCCAGTTTCTGCTGAAGCAAGGGGGCTGTACCTGTAGGAAATCTTTGACTGTCTGCATAGATTTTGCCTGATCCTCCATTTTCTTTAAGACTTCTTCTGCTTTAACTCCAAAAAGAACATCCTGCTGTAAGGCAGCATCTAGAAGTTTTGCTTTAACATGATCAGGAAGAGTTTGTTCCTTTAACCAAGCATGCCTACGTATAACAGACCCAGTGACAGCTGCTCTGCAGGAGGCTTCCAAAGAATCAAACCCATATTGTAAGGTATGTTTTCCCACCTGTTCAGTGGCATGCAACAGATCCTGCATTTCTTTCAATTCAGATTGTTGAGGGAGAGTGGTCATTTTTTGCTTTAACTGAGAATTTAGAAATTGCTGATACTTAAGCATGTGAAATTGGCAATTTAGTGCCCTCATAGCTAGAGTGGCTGAGGTGTAAACTTTTTCCCCCACCTGTCTAGTGCTCTGGAATCCCTCTCAGAAGGTACAGGATTTTTAGCCATAGAAGCCTGTCTCTGGGTCAGCAACAGGGCTTTTGTAAAGAAATTTGTGGGAATCAGGCACTCTATATCTGTCAGGCTTAGCCGGAGCAGGAGGAAGAGAATCAGGGTTAAAACTGGATTCTAAGTAAACATCATCCACAATGTCTAAAACTGGTGGGATGGCAAGTGGTCTGTGTTGGGGGAGTAAAAGAAACTCTCTGAGCCTTTTCTTCGAGTCAGAGAAGTCCTGACCTTCCCAGTGAAAATGTTCCCTCATAGTGTGCAAAGTTTCCCCAAAGGAGTAGTCTTCAGGAGGAGAAGCTGAGGGAATGGAATCCTCAGCATCAGACTTTTCATAAGGGGAGAAGGAGTAATCCTGGTCCTCAGAGGAGTCTGAAGAAATGGACACTTGTTCAGAGGATGCATAATCTTCCTCTTGTCTAGGCCTTTTGTCAGGAGGGGGCTGGGAACCTCTGATTAAAGTGATCAAATCTTCAGCCATTTTGAGCATCTGTTTCTTAGGCATGGGGCCTTGAACAGGGGACTGAAGTGCAGTCTTTTTAGATTTAATAGGAGTCTTCGTTTTAGAATACGATTTAATGGTGAGCGTCATTGGTCTGAAAACGCCTTCAGAAACTGATGGCATTTCTGCAGCGCCAACATCTTTTTCAGCAATGTCGTCGGTAGGGCCTGAACTAAATGGCTGCGTCGGCCTGGTACATTCCGTCAAAATTTCTGAAGTGGTCTCAGGTTCCAGACCTGCGGTAGTCAGGGGCTGCGTCGGGGCCTCACTGAGGACCAGAGACCAGACCAGCCGAGGCCTCAGAATCTGGCTTAGGCCTGGGCTGTCTGTCCTTATTCTTTTTGTGCACGACGGTAGTCGGTTGCTCCGACGGCATGGTGTAGTTAAATTTCCTACCGAAGTAGTGTTGTGCAAAATCAAAGCATCTTTTAATAGTACGCTTATTAAACCTAGCACAAAAACGACAGCTAGTGACGTCGTGGTCTGAGCCTAGGCAAGGTATGCAAAAGGAATGAAAATCCTTATGAGGTATTTGCTTCCCACAAGAAATACAATTGTTAACTTTTTCTGACATCGGTCTGAGGCAAGAAAAGTTTCCCCAATGGGGTACTTAGCTTTATAGAAGAGACTTCGGTCTGAAATTCGAATTCGAAAATCTCAGTAGTCGGCCGACCGGCACTTGCGAACTGCTTCTGCTTCGGGCACCGCGCAGCAAGAAAGACTGGAGAAAATGGTGTCGGTTGCATTATATATACCCCTGGCGCACTGATGTCAGGGAAGAAGTGACAGCAACCGACGCCGGACCAAGACTTTGGAATTCCAGCCGACTGCGGGACCGCCTGATGACAGGATAACCCAAGTGTGATGACTACAGCAGGGTAACACGATGAACATCAGGGTTTGAAGAGAAAGGATTTTGAAACTGAAGACCTTGAAGAAGGTGTCGACCTGGAAAAGATCTAGGATGGATCTTCACTGTTCTACTTTCCTGGTTACCAGTAATAGCCTGGAAATGAACCCTATTACTATAAGCTGAAGAGGAACTGGTTCTATTGTGCCTTGGGAGAGTAAGTCCTGAAGGATACGTGGAAAAAGGTGTAACTGGTTGTGGGGTTGGAGCAGGATGCCTTTGAAAGAAGGGAGTTCTTTCCAGGACATTCTGTAGCCTTGCTGAATAATGGTGAGCACCCACTTGCCCACTGTGATCATTTCCCAACTTGTTATAGATGAAGAGAGCCTTTTGGAAAGAGGAAGGGTAGGACTGGGGGGGGGGGTGGAGGAAGGGAGGATAGTCATGCTGACTTATCTGTGAGGGAGGGTTTCTCAGCTATGGAGTTCCTTTCAGGTTTGTCCTGGAATCTTTTCCTAAGTTCCTTTTGTGTTTCAGAGAAGAAACTAGGTTCACTGTGGACAAAGGAGGTGGACTTGGCAGGGTAATTTCTTCTTTGGTATCTAAGCACAGAAGTGATTAAATTTTGTCTGTAGTCCTTCATCGTTTTCCCTTGTTTTTGTAGAGTTTTGAACAAGCTAACTACCAGTGTGGGACCAAATAAAAGATCCCTAGCTAGAGCAGAATCTAGCAATTTTGCCTTGCAATCATCAAGGACAGGCTAACAGCATAACTGTGCATGTCTCCTAATTACTAAGCCAGCAGCAGCTGCTCTGGTGTAGGCCTTTGCAGCATCATAGCTGCATTTAATGGTATGCTTGGCCACCAAGACATGGTTTGTTGTTTTGTACCTGACCCTTCCATAGCAGCAATAGCCTTAATCAGGCCACCAATCATAAACAAGAGATATTTGGTCATGAAGGTCTGATAATTAATGGTCCTGAAGACCAGAAAGAAGGATAAACCTTTTTCGCCACCTATCCATAGCCTTATTGTCCTTATATGAGGGAAGGCCATTAGCAGAAGGTAGGAGCGTACTTGGCTTGTCAGAATCTACAGAAACATCTGAATGATCAGCTACTGGGTTCTTAAAAGAAATTTAACTTCATCTGGAACTTTACAGTATCTATCAGGCCACTTACACGTTGGTGGCAGAGAAATCAGGAGCAGAAATCATATATGCGAAAGTATCAAGGAAGGACTACAAGACTGGAGAGACCCACTTCTAAAAGATTATAGTGTTTTTTCAGAACCGCAGAGTTTTTTTTAGAATTCCATTCAAAAAGTTTCATCATACTCACAACAGTTTCCCCAAATGAAGCCTCTTCCACAGGAGAATTATGGGAGAGAGAGGCCTCATAATCTGAAGGCACCTGCCCTGGTGAGAGAATTTGTGAAGAGTATGCTAAGAAACGATCATCAGAATCTGCAGCCACATCCTCATCCTCAGAGGAAGACTTCATAGTAACCTTCTGAGGAGTGGGAAGAGAAGAAGTAAAGGAGGTTTGACAGCCATAATAGCCTTAAACAGACCCTAAGAAAAGTCCATCTACTCCTCCTCCTCAGACGTCTGGGGAGAGAACATGTAAAATCTTTTGCCTTTTCTTTAGAGGGGTGACATCCACTTGGACTAAACATAGAGGCTCTAACCTCTGACATACCTCTATAAGAGATTCCGGTATCCTTTTCCTTACTAAGATCTAAGGGATACCTGATGGGCCTTCTGAGATAATTATATGTGAGTTCCCTCTTCTTCATCCTGTCTGTAGAAGCAATCACCTCAGAGTGTGGATCTTACATCCCACACCAGCTCCAGCGGGGTCATGATAGCAGACGTCTGAGAAGTGTTGGTTGTACCGTATGTTCTGCAACCTCAGCAGGTACACCTGAATCTCACTGAGTAGACTGAACTTTGGGCCTAGGCCTCTTGAATTTTTTTGTTTAGAATGGATGGGGATCGTCGTCTTTACTTGAATAATTGCTTGTGTATTTGAGTCTCTAAGGAAGTATTCAAAGAGGGCAAATGCATATGCAAAGTCTTAGAAATGAAGGACTGACAGATAGTAATCGTGCTTTGTGCCTAAAGAGAAAAGGTGTTCAGAGTGAAAGGTCTTTGTAGGGTATCTGCCTACTGCACTCGCACTTTCCACTCCTGACATCTAAAAAATTCATAAATCAACAGGGTAAACAAGAAAAGGAATGTTCCTCAATGGGCAGTGAGCCAGTGAAGGCTTTGTGATACATATAACTACATGAAGTTGATACCAAGAGGTGCGAGACCTACATTCAGACTGTCAGCAAGACAGTCTGAGGATTTACGCTCCTATGTCCACTTATGTACCGTCGCACTCATGGACTGAGGTCATACTATGGATGCATGGCTCAATGGAAGTTTCAGTGTTTGTTGCCCCAGCTGGAGGTCAGTGGTGAAAACCCATCTGCTTGGAACACTGATAGTTTAAAAATCCTGAATGATGTCTAGGTCTAAAATGGCTTATTCCTTTAGAAATATCGCCAATCATCTATTGACATGCAAATGGAACAAGGCAGTTCTTTATACCAGACTTGAGCATCTTTCTTTATATTCACATGTCAATGAGATGATCCAACAGTGAAATCACTTCATATTTCTAAATTCGAAGATTAGCAGATCGACTCAAAGACATCTGCCTTACATACCAAACACAGTGTGGATGATGTTTCCACCTCTGTACTAATGGGCACACATAACCAAAAAACCTGCCAGTACTTGAGATGTGAGCTGCTAAGAAATGTACAATGCACTGAGCATGCCCAGAATACAGCACATTTCTAACACAACGGGCAGTGACTTGTTACATCAACAGGAAGGGAATACTTAAGGCAGACAAAGAGGAGAGCATAGCTGACTCTACACCCTGTACTACTAAAGAAACTGCAAGCATTGGCAATAACATGGATGCTAAGCATGGCAGTCTGTGTGCAGACGGGGGACATGGTGCAATGAGGATCAAAGGAGGGGTTGCGGAGGGCTGGAAAGTACACACAGAGGGGTGTGTGTGTGTGTGTGTGTGTACTTGTATGTATGCTTGAAAGAGCAGGTGTGATAGAGTGAGGTGCACTGCACGCTCTCTAAGAGGTTTGGAAAATGATAGCACTACAAGAGTTCAAGCAACACTGTTATACTAAAAAATGCGCAAATCAGCTGTGTTGCAGTCAGTCTATCAATGTGGGTGATAGGACCAGGGCACACAATGCAGCACTGTATGAGCACTACACTACAACACATGGTGAAATGGGACACTTTCACATATGCAAAAGTATGTGAACAGTGTTTCCACTTGTTCACATGAGGATGGACACACACACACACACACACACACACACACACACACACACACACACACACACACACACACACACACACACACACACAGTCATCCATATGCATGTCTGTATATATCTATAGATATCTAGAACTAAATATAGATATATATGCCCATACACAGAGTCATCCATAGGCATATATGTATGTAAATATTTGTACACAAACAAGACATCCAATGCATGTGTGTATAAATATACATACATATACAGAGTCATACACATGCACATATATAGTCACACAGAGTCTTCTATATGATTATGTGTATACGTATGCGCATACACAATACATGCATATGTCTGTATACACATACACACACACACACAACCATGTATATAGAAACGCATATGCCTACATAAATGTGTGGGATACGTCAATATTTTTCTTAGGGAAAACATTTCATGATGAGGGGTCAAGCTGTGAGTCACAAAACAGAGTTTCTTAATCATGCAGTACAAGATATATCACAAATCACAAAAACTAAAATCTCACATATTCCAGCTATCTTTTTCCCATGTTTTATACTAGTGAAGTTTCTTTAATCAACTTCAGCAGGCGGTATTTATGGTCTCTAATGAATACAGCTTTAGGTAGCCCATGCAGGTTTCTACGAATGTAATATCTTCTGGGGTCTTTTGCAACTATATTTTCTGAGGAAATTTTAATTCTTTCCTGTTTTCATTGCTAATGTTAGAATGGTCCATTATTATAACTGGGGGAGACTTTGTGAATTTTTAATGGCTACCAAATAACATTAACCTAGATTTAATGGGTTTGACGAGTTGGTCGCTGTTTGTCAAACTACATGGTCAATTATTGCACTTCTGTAGCCGATCTTATAGGTCCTGCATGTTTTTACTGGAGTCAGGAAGTAAGCCGTCATCTGCACACATATCAAACTGAGCTGAGGGAGATCTAGAGTAACATTGTTTGTAAACATGGAGAATGGTAAAGCACCAAACACTGACCATTAGGGTACCCCTTTGTTGAAAAGACCAGTATCTGAGTATGCACTGTATACGTAGACCTGAAACATTTTGTTTATGAGGTTGCTTTTGAACCACTGCACTGTATCTTGTCCAAAATAAAGTCTACTGCATTAGTGTAGTAGCAGTTTGTGATTGACCGTTTCACAGTGTTGTGCTTTTGATGTCTATGAAGCAAACTGTAAACTTGCCCTGTGCTTTGAGACTAAATTCACTGAAGCTTCAACCAGATGAAACAAAATCATCAGAACTTCATCCCTGATGAAACCGTGAAAAAAATCATTTTTGCAGGGAAGCACCGCCATTGGTAGGAATTTGTCCTTCTTCCCCATTACTTATATATACTAATTCTATGACTGCACAGCTGGAGAAAAAAGAAAAGTCCAAACTCCTTGAATCATCGTTAGTACACAAACAGCAACTGCATCAGCAGTGATGTTTTGAGGGAAACGTGACCAAAGAACTTCAAATCTGGGAAAAAATTTAGCCAAGCGCATAGAAACCAAACTGTACATCATTGCATTCTGGCTGAGATCTGGTACATCAGACTACTCCAAAAGCTTAAAAGAATTCTGAAGCTGCATACAGCTTACTGCTAAGCATGCTATATACAAGGGCTCATCTACCTCTCACTACAGCCTTATAGTCAGTGACTGATGCGACTCTCCATCTACACTTGCAGTTCATTTGGCTTCCTTGTGGGAAGTTTAAGCAATGCTTACTCATTACAGAAGCTATGCAGCTGAGCTCCATCAACAGCAGCAGTCTATTATTAAACTGCAGTTGCATGTCTAGCAGCTGTCTTCTGAGGACATGTATGTACACACAAGTGTGTGTGTGTGTGTGTGTGTGTGTGTGTGTGTTTCCGTGTTTGTATCCACTAACTGCACAGAGTAGTATCTGTACAGCTTTAGAATTCTCCTTGTAAAGGTGAGGTTGCATGTGTGATAAGGATTCCTTAGTACTTTGTTTACCTACACCATTACGTTGGACATGCATGATAGTAACCAACAGCATTCTGAGAGGCAGACATATAACATGTTGGCAGATATCTGACATTGCGCTACAGCAAAGAATCACGTCAACCTTGATACACAGTAATATGGTTAATGAATCATATTGTCAGGTAATTCATGATGACCAGCTCATTTGCATATGTTCTGCATACTATAGGAAGACTTTGTGTGCAGGAACATTTCTTACATGCAGTCCTTGGACTTGGTTATTTTTGGACCATATGCTGTCTTTTTTTTTTTTTTTTTAACTTGCATCTTCATATGCAATGGCTATCTGCATTACAAACCATGTCTCTGAATCCAGCCTTAAAAGATATTTTCTTTCCCTTTAAGCAGCCTGAATTGTTGTTTACTTGCATTTGAGAAAATTAAGCACACTAAAAACAGGAAACTGATACAAAGACATTGCTCAATTAAAGAATTTCTTTTCTCCTATACTGCAGACATACAACACTGCATCTGGGATTTAAGGCAGACAGTGAGCCAAATGGGTAAATGAAGTGTAAATATGAACAAAAAGGTACACAGAATTCAGTAAAAGGTGGCAGGTGAGGGAAAAGCTACTTTCCATCTAAAATAAAGAGTTAAGAGCACCAGAACGGCATCTAAATATTAAGAAGTCCCTATTAAGACTTGTGCATAAGTGCAAAACTAACTACTAGGCTAGCTGCCCTTGTGGGCCATTTGAAGCCTACCAAATTTCCCTCAAATATGAGAACCAAACCCTGTACATTATGTCTGCGAGGTAAGCACCTTAACCATTATGCCTATTCATGCAGAAGAAAACTCTAAAGGAAATCCATAAATGTATGATGTAAACATTGAGTGACAACTGCCTTTTTTACTCCAATGTGAAGAAGTGGTGTGCAGACTTTCATCGTGGAGATTTTGAGATTGAAGATGCAGCAAGGTCTGGGAGGCCTCAAACAGCGTCAACTTCTAAAATTGTTGACCATGTCCATGACCTGATTTTGGCAGAAGGGCGAATATCGGCTAAAACAATTGCCGAGACATTACAGATATCCAGGGAATGTGTTGGGTTTATAATAGTACAGTTTTGTACCTACCATAAATGTAGATGTTCGAAGATCCACATTGCTGCAGTCCTTACATATGGGGTAGTCCGCTGTCCTCGGTCGGCCCGAATACCAAAGTATTAGGCTGACGTCGGTCAAGGCGCTTAAAACTGACATCAGGACGTCAGGGTACAAATGCGCATGACCGACGTCACATCCTCAGTCTTTTCTTGCCCCAGATGTCAGAAGGCCCTAAAAAGAAAGGCCAAAGCCAAAAAACAGCAAAAAACAACCAACCACCCCTGTACTAATCATATTTACAATATTCACAACCCAAACCACACAACCACCTCTAACTACAGAGGGGAAGGAGGGAGGGTAAATTGGACTGCAGCAATGTGGATCTTCGAACATCTACATTTATGGTAGGTACAAAACTGTACTATGTTCTTCATCTCACATTGCTGCAGTCCTTACATATGGGTAGAATCCCAAAGCAGAGGTAAGGGAGGATGGCAAAACTATAAAGCATTAGGAGCTGCCAAAATGCCCTGTAAAATTGCAGTGGCAAAACCAGCCCTAGATTTAGAGTAAAGTGGAAGGTGGTAATGCTTAGAGAAAGTATGCACTGAACTCCAAGTAGCTGCCTCCAAAATATCTTTAGTAGCCACCCCTTAAAAAGCTGTAGAAGTGGCAGTAGCCCTAGTGGAATGAGGCCTAATCCCAGCTGGAATCTCCTTACCATGATGGGAATAACAGAAAGCAATACAAAAACCAATCCATTTAGAAATAGTCTGTTTTGAAACAGGTTTGCCCTGAGAACCCAAAGCAAATGAAACAAACAACTGCTGAGACTGCCTGAACCCTTTAGTTCTGCTCAAATAATATCGCAACTGTCTGTGTATATCCAAAGTGTGCAAAATCTTTTCCCCTTTATTTTGGGGGTTTGCATAAAAAGTAGGTAAATGAATAGTTTGGTTTAAAGCCACACTAGAAACCACTTTAGGCATAAAGGAAGGGTTAGTACGCAAAGATACCCTGTCCTTGTGGAAAATTAGGAAAGGCTCAACCGCCATAAGGGCCTGTAATTCAGAAACCCTTCTCGCAGAGGTAATGGCCAACAAAAAAGCAGTCTTCCATGATAAATATTTCAACTCGGCAGTCGCTGCAGGCTCAAAAGGTTGTAGAGTGAGTTTCTCCAACACAAAATTGAGATCCCAAGCAGGAGTAGGAGCTCTACGTGGGGGTCTTATATTCTTTGCCCCTCTAAGGAATTGCTTAAACAAAGGATGAGAAAATAATGGTGGGTCACAGTCATAGTGAGCAGAAATTGCTGCAGCATGAACCTTAATAGAGGAGAAGGACAAACCTTTGTCCAATAACTCAGTAAGGTATTGAAGAGCAACACTTAAATTAGGTTTAGAAACATCAAAGTCCTTTGCTGTACTCCAAATTAAAAATCTCCTCCATTTATCAGCGTAAACTTTCCTTGTACTAGACCTTCTGGCCTCCAAAATAACATTCAAAACTTGTTGCGGAAGTTGAGACCCTCCAGGGTTTAAAACAGAATATGCCAGGCTGTTAGATGTAGAGAGTGAAGTTTGACATTGAGTAAATGACTGTTCTCCTGAGACAGTAGGTGTGGAATCGAAGGCAAAGGCCATGGAGGCTCCCGCACCAGACTTCTCAGTAATGGGTACCAGTGCTGTCGAGGCCAATCCGAGCTATTAAAATCCTGGTTGGCTTGTCCTGTCTGACCTTCAGGAGTACCTTTGGGAGGAGAGGCAGAGGTGGAAAGGCATACACGTGAAGATTGCTCCAGTTGAATGAGAGAGCATCCACTTTCCAAGCTGTGGGATGAAACCTTTTTGTGCAAAACTTTGGCAGCTGGTAATTTAGAGGAGAAGCGAACAGATCTATGTCTGGAGTTCCCCATAACACTGTCAATTTTTGAAATACATGAGGATCCAATTTCCACTCGTGGGGATCCATAATTTGTCTGCTCAACACATCTGCTAAGGAGTTCTGTGCTCCTGGCAGAAACCTTGCCTGAAGATTCAGCTGTAAACTGAGAGCAGTCTCCCACAAAATCATTGCTTGCCTGCATAGAGGATAAGAATGTGTCCCCCCTTGCTTGTTGATGTACCACATGACAGTTGTGTTGTCTGTTAGAATCAACACCTGCCCTGGAAGAAGGAAATCCTTGAAAGCTATCAATGCAAATTGGACTGCTAACATCTCCTTCAAGTTGATATGTAAATGTCGAAGTCTGGCAGGCCACGTGTCTTGTATCCACTTTCCATTCAGATGAGCTCCCCAAGCTTTGTCTGAGGCATCTGTCGTTAGAATCTGACTCGCCTCTGGTCAGGTCACAGAGAGTCCCTTGTTTAGGTGACATTCCTGAGCCCACCACAAAAATTCCTTTTGGATGCAAGGTATTATCTGAATGACAGTGTCCAAATCTTGGCAGTGCTGCGTCCATACATTTTTGAGATACCATTGTAGCTTCCTCATATGCAGTTTGGCATTGGGAAGTACCAGAATACAAGATGCCATGAACCCCAAGGCTTGAAGGACTGTCCTTGCAGTCAGCCTGGACTGACGAGACAATTGGTGGAAGTAAAGAGAAAGATTCTTTTGTTTGTCCGGGGTCAAAAAGGCCATCTGGGATGATGTATTCAGTCTCACACCCAGAAAGCACATGTCCTGAGAGGGTACTAGACTGGACTTTATTTCGTTCACAGAATACCCTAGGCACCTTAACACTGCCATCACATACTGTAAATGATGAAGAAGTTCGTCCTTTCCTTGAGCCAGAATCAGGCAGTCGTCCAAATAAGTATAGATTTGTATTCCTCTTAGCCTGAAGAAAGCTATCACTGGAGCCAGAACCTTTGTGAACACTCTGGGCGCAGTAGATAAGCCAAAGGGCAATGCAGAGAACTGATAATGAAAAGTCCCAGCCCGAAAACGCAGATACTTCCTGCAACAGGGCCTGATAGGAATATGAAGGTAAGCCTCCTTGAGATCCAGAGTCACCATCCAGTGATCTTTGCCCAGCAGAGGTAAAAGCTGTTGTAACGTCAACATTTTGAACTTGGGAATGTCCAGATATGTGTTGAGGATAGATAAATCCAAAATTGGTCTCCACGTGTTCTCTTTCTTTGGTACTAGAAACAGGCGACAATAAAATCCTAGGCCCACTTCTGGCAGAGGGACTGGTTGTATAGCTCCTATTTGTAGTAGTAGAGAAATCTGTTTGTGAGCCTCTAGTCTTTGTTGAGGAGGAATGTCTGGCATGCCTTTGAAAGGAGGTAAGGTATGGAAATAAAACTTGTAACCTTGGTGTATGATATCCAATACCCATTTGTCTTGGGTAATTAAAATCCAATTTTCCTTGAAGAGTGCCAACCTTCCTCCCAAAGGTGCTGCCAGGCAAGAAGGATCTGGCAGCTGAAAAAGTAGGTCATTGGGCCTGTTTACGAAAGGACTGGCCCCTGCCCTCACTTTAAGACTGTGCAGGTGAACTCCATGTTCTAGGTCTGAAGGAACTCTGAGCTCTGCCCCTACCACGCCTAGATCTACCCCTAGACTGAGAATCAGAGGAAGGATACGTCCACCCCTTAGCAGGCCAATTTCTACTAAACTTTGGGGGCTGAACTTGCAAAAAATATTTAACAGTCTGCATAGACTTAGCCTTGTCTTCCAATTTCTTCAGGACTGATTCCACAGGTGGACCAAACAACACTTCAGACTGCAAAGGAGCATCCAAAATCCTTGTCTTAACATGGTCAGATAAATTCTGATCCTTAAGCCAGGCGTGCCTGCGAAGAACTGAACCAGTGGCAGCCACCCTAGAAGAGGCCTGCACAGCATCAAAACCACACTGTAAAGAATGCTTACCCACCTGTTCAGAGACATGCACCAAATCTTGTAATTCTTTACAGTCAATGCCTTCTGCCAGAGCATCCACTTTAGATTTCAATTGTGAAAGGAGAAAATTTTGATATTTCAACATATGAAACTGGCAATTCAAAGCCCTCATAGCGAAGGTAGAAGATGTATAGACCTTCTTTCCCCATCTATCCAAAGCTCTGGCCTCTTTATCTAAAGGAACCGGATTCTTTACAACAGAGGCCTTGACCCCCCTTAGGTCCTTGACTAACAGTTTCTGGGTCCGCCCTAGGACTCTTATAGAGATATTTATGAGCCTCAGGCACCCTGTAATACCTATCCGGTTTAACAGGCGCAGGAGGCAGAGAATCAGGATTAAGTGAAGCCTCTGAAAATACATCCTGCACAACATCCAGAACAGGGGGTATAGCTAAGGGCCTATGTTGAGATAAAAACAAAAATTCCCTAAGCCTTTTCCACGAATCAGAGAAGTCCTGACCTTCCTACTTAAAATCTTCCCTCACAGAATGAAGTGTCTCTGAAAAAGAGAAATCCTCTGGAGGAGAAGCAGAAGGAGTGGAATCTTCTGCATCAGAATCCGAATAAGGAGAGTACTCCTGCAAGTCTTCAGCCGAAGACTCTGAAACATCCGAAGCCTGCTCAAAACTTTCTAACTCTGGCTCCACCCTAGGCCTCTTCTCAGGAGGGGGCAAAGAACCTCTAATCA
Source organism: Protopterus annectens (assembly GCF_019279795.1). Lineage (NCBI taxonomy): Eukaryota > Metazoa > Chordata > Ceratodontiformes > Protopteridae > Protopterus > Protopterus annectens. The sequence continues at coordinate 444,499,554 of NC_056729.1, read as the reverse complement.
GAGTAATCAAATCTTCTGCCATTTTAAGCATGTGCTTCTTAGGCACAGACCCTGCTGAACTAGGACTGACACCAACAGAAGCTAAACCTGGCCTGCCTCTGGAAGAAGCCTTGGAAACAGAAGGAGAGGGCCTAACCACCCTGGGAAGGGAAGGGAGTACAGAAACCTGAGAAGCCCCTTCAGCCTGACCTGCCTCTAGAGAGGCCACATCCTGCAAAACCAAAGTCTCCCCCTGAAACTCCAGAGAAGCCTCCATCGGAACCACCGGTTCCACTGAAGCCTCTAAAGAACCGGCGTCCGGAACGGATGACTCATCTTGCCTGGGTTTAACCGCTTTGTCTTTGCGCTTCTTCGTGGAAGCGGGCGTCGGAGTATCCGACGGCATATTATAATTGCACCGCTTTCCGAAGACCAGCCTAGCACAATCTAATCTTCGCTTAATAGTGCGTTTATTAAACCTAGCACAAAAGCGACACCCGACTACGTCGTGCTCAGGCCCCAAACAAGGAATGCACAAAGAGTGATAATCCCTATGCGGTATCTGTTTCCCACAAGAAATACAATTATTCACTTTTTCTGACATCCGGTAATACACTGAGGCAAGAAAAAACCAAAATATTCCCCAACGGGGTACTTAGCCAACTTGGATTCGTCTGAAACTCCGAACTCGAAAAATTTCAGAACGCCCAACGGCACTTGCAACGCTGCTTCTGCATCGGACCATGCGGCAAAAAAGACTGAGGATGTGACGTCGGTCATGCGCATTTGTACCCTGACGTCCTGATGTCAGTTTTAAGCGCCTTGACCGACGTCAGCCTAATACTTTGGTATTCAGGCCGACCGAGGACAGCGGACTACCCCATATGTAAGGACTGCAGCAATGTGAGATGAAGAACATCCACAAACAGCTGCATATGCAGAAAAGTGTGTGCCCAAATGTTTGAATGCCAACGAGAAAAGACATTGAGTGGACAATTCCAATTTATTTTTGAGCTCAAGCTGGTGCCAACTTTTTGGAATGACTAGCTACTGTTGATGAAACATGGTTACACCACTATGATCCTGAGACAAAACAGTCTATGCAATAGCATTGCTCAGGCTCACCAAATCCAAAGAAGTTCAAGATCCAAAAGTCAGCAGAAAAAGTCATGGTCACAGTGTTTTGAGATCGGGAAGGTGTTGTATTGATTGACTATCTTCCAAGGAGTGAAACAGTTAATGCAGAGTACTACTGCAACTTGCTGTGCTGATTAAAGGAGGCATTGAAAGAAAAAAGGAGAGGGAAGCTTCAGAAAGGAGTTCTCTTTTTGCAAGACAATGCATCTGTTCACAAGCTTGGCAAAATGATGGATGTTTTGACAAAAGTGTGGTTTGAGGGCATAGACCATACACCCTATTCAGGAGATCTTGCTTCACCTATTTCCAAACATTAAAAAGAGTTTGAAAGGTTTGAAAGGGTGGCAATTTTCGAGTGATTTGGAGGTGGCTACAGTAATGGCGCTGTATTTCAGTTACCTGATTTCAGACTGTTTTTTGGCAAGGTTACAGAAATTTCAGACACAATGTGCCACATGTGTTGAACTTCAGGGTGAATATGCTGAATAACTTGCAAGTTTCATGGCTCCATGTCATTCTTTTCTAGGTCGGGCTTAGAACTTCTCAGCACTGAACATTATAACAAACAGAGAGAAAATAATGAAATCTAATGCAGAAGATAAACAAAGAACTTAAGTGCACAGACGATTAACAGACACATAAATCATTGCTGCATTCAATTACTGTTTGCCAACAGATGGGAAAGTGAACAGTCTCCAATGTGGTATTAAATGTGCAGATATCACCCGGTAGAAAACAAGTCCACTGCTTCACAGCAGCATACTAAGCTGGTGTGAAGAACAGATGGGATTAAAAAAAAAAACGCCACCTTTGTTTATGGGGTGTTTATGCTCACTAAAATGGTTTATTGCTTAGTAAGCATAAAATTTAAATAAGCAAATAAATTAAAAGTAATGTGCGCGTGTGTGTGACACACACACACACACACACACACACACAGAAAAATTCAGTGAGTGAGTAAGTAAGAGAGAGAGGAGAAAACGCCGAGAGAAGAAAGGAGCCACTTTTGAGATTTTAAGTATTTTTCCTCTGTTTATTTGCTAAGTTTTTCTGCATAGCCACCTATTTTGAGCATTTTCTGGCTTGTTAAACTTGATTTCTGCATTAGTAACTGTATTTAGAGCACAACCTAGAGCTGTTTACTGAATTTCCTGTTTGCACTTATTTTTAAAATCGTTTTTTTCTCAAAACTTGCATTTTATCTGTCTTTGGCCTAGCACTCTTGTGTGGGGTCATTTACTGCACTGTTATAACTTGTTGATACTTGTGAACCTCTGCTATCTCTGAAAAAACAAAAAACAAAAAATCTTGCTTTTTTCCCACTTTTCTGAGATTTAAAAAAGTTCAGTTACAGGCTTGCTGTTCTTGAACTGTTTGTAAGTTTCTTGGAGGCCATTTTTTGCTTGGGCTAAAGGGAAGTCTCTCTGTTGATCAGTGGCAGTGAAAAACATTGAGCAGCCTACCTACCCCTGTGGGAGTGGTTACTGACATGAAACTGTAGTTTTATTGGCCATTTTGGGTCAATTCCAAACTCCTTCATCTTCCTCTCTTAAAACCCTCTTTTGCTCGGTTTTGCGCGTTTTTGTGCATAGCGCAACAGTGGGCAGTGCCGCCTAATTGGGTTTAAACTATTCCTGGCTCCACAAAGTCTGCTCTTCACTTTTTCCCTTAGAACTGCTCTATCTCTCAATTTAAACACCATATTCTCATTCTAAGGCCCTTCACTGGTCCAATTAAGTAATCCTACAAGTTAGCACTATTAAACCATAAGCACTACTTACTCTTATACCCTCTACGATTACCCTGTCCTCTATTGGTCCGTCTTAAATTCAGTTTCCCTATATTACTCTAGCATGTCCAAAGGTCAGTCAATGGTTTCCTCTCCAGTCCAGCGGGTGAATCTGGTAATTTTGAGGCAATGTTACAACTGTCTCATGTACACGGACAACCCTCTCCTCCTCCAAACAGGTTCAAATATATGTTCATAGGTTCATAGGTTTATACTAGGCTATCTGCCCTAAGGCATTTATAAGCCTAGCCCAAAGTTTTGTGGCTTACGCCACCCCTTATGTTAAAAAATATTGTGCCCATTAGTTTGTTGTGCCTCTGTCCAGCAGTGACACAGAGATGATTCCCGGGGTAAACCTACGATCTCCCATCCACCGGTCAAGATTTCTCCTGAACAGAGCCAGCGAGGTGCTCTGCCTCACATGGACCGGGATTTTATTCCACAGCATAGGGAGTCTCTGAGTGACAAATCTATCCCTCCAGCATGTCCTATTTATATCCGTGCTAAGGTTTAAGTTGCTTGCTCTAGTGGATCTGGTAGATTTGGATTTTTTGAGGTGGAGCATGTCCATTAATTCCAGTTTGGACATGGCCTTGTATGTCAGGCACAGGTCACCTCTGAGCAGACGGTATGCGACTGAATAGAGCTGGAGTTTCTTCAGTCTGGCAGCATATGACAGATTTTGGAATCCCTTTATCCTTTTGGTGAGGAACTTTTGGGGTCTCTCCAATTGCTGCAGGTGTCGGGTGAGATACATCCTGAATGGGGCATTGTACTCGATCATTGGTCTGATAAGTGAAGAGTACAGGGGAACAATGACCTCACTTGATCTGGATGTGAATCCCTTCATGATCAGGTGGGCAATGTAGAAGGTCTTTCTAACCACTTTAGCAATGTGAGTGTCAAAAGAAAGGCCACTGTCAACCTGGGTCCCCAGGTCCCTGATAACCTCTTCTGTGCTTAGTGGATTGCCACCTATATGGTAGCTTGGGGTTACTTTGTTTTTCCTGAAGGGTATGACTATACATTTTTTGGCATTTAACTTCAGGCCATGGCTCTGGCACCAGCTATCAATTTCCGTGAGACCCCTCTGAAGGATATCTGTGTCCGATGTACTTTCCACTATGGCGCCCAGTTTGCAGTCATCTGCAAACTTTGTCAGCCATAGTCCTCCTATGTTTGCCTGTACTTCTGAGCAGTAGATGCCGAACAACAGGGGGCCAAGGACTGAGCCCTGTGGGACACTACTTGTGACCGGCGTGGAGTCTGACATGGCGCCAGCAACTCTAACCCTGTGGGTTCTGTCCTTTAGCCAGTTTGCAACCCATCTTGTGACATATGGGTTTACATTTAAGCTGGTAAGTTTCTCTATAATACCCGAGTGGGGTATTGTGTCGAAAGCTTTTGCAAGGTCAAGGTAGGCTGTATGGACTGCCTTTCCCTCATCAATGGCCTTGGTGACTGTTTCGAAGAAGTCGACCAAGTTCAAAAGGCATGATCTGCCCTTGACAAAGCCAAACTGGGTCGGGTCCAATGTCTGCAAGTCCCCTATGTCTTTGTTTATGAGTCCATTATGATCCTCTCCATAGCTTTGCAGACCAGGCTTGTTAAGCTTATGGGGCGGTAATTACCAGGGTCCGTAGAGGCACCGCCTTTGTGGAGTGGGACCACAGTTGCCGTACGCCACTCCTTGGACACGTATCCTGTGGTAAGGCTAACATGTGAGAGATGCAACTATTTAGCCAAACTGGAGGCTGAGCTCTCTCATCTCAAAACTGGTGTAACCAGTCAGGAGGAGAAGGTAACCTCACACAACACAATTCCAGTATCACATAGTCCCACCACATCAGCGAACCAAACACATAAATACACAAAAACTTACTCGGAGGCTCTAAATAAAAATCTACCTAAGCAACAGAGACCTCCAAAGCAGACATCCAAGCAAACGCTACCTCAAAACAAAACACGCACAACACATAGCCCACAAAGTCAGTGTGCCAAGCAGCCACAGCCCTTAAGGCTGAATAACACACCTGATACTCATATAATAGGTGACTCTATTGTCAGACACACTGACGTCCTGCTCACCAGGCTGAATAAAGAGAAGGTCACTGTGAGCTGCCTGTCGGGTGCTAGGATCCGCCACATAACGCAAGCACTCAGGTCACTCCAAAGCAAATACAAATATGACTCAGTCATTGTACATGCTGGTGTGAATGACCTGAGACGTACCTCCCTGGACTACATGAAAAGAGACATAGAGGAGCTCTTTGATCATGTAGCCCAGGCTGGTATGACCCTGACCTTGAGCAGCATCTTACTCTCACCTAGAATGATGCCACAGTACAAAGACAAAATGATCGATTTTAACAATTGGCTAAAATTTTGGTGTCATTCAAAGGGGATCCAGTGTCTGTCAGCCTGGGATGACATGCTCGACAAGCCACGTTGCTTTGCTAGGGACGGCTTGCACCTGTCACCACTGGGCTTTCGGATATTGGCAAAGGCTCTTGCCACCCCCATAGTGCCATTTTTAGGCAAGGCTCAAAAGTCAAACCTCCATAGACAGCACAAGGAACAAGAAACTAAGGGTAATGCTGCTTAATGCCAGAAGTCTTAACCTCAAGATGCATGCACTCGAAGCTCTCCTCAGTATGGAGAACATTGATATCTGTGCAGTGACAGAAACCTGGTTCAAGGCTCCAGAGAGCACCCCAGCACTACCAGGCTATACCTCATATCATGCTTTTCGGTCCCAAAACCCGGACCGAACCACAAAAGGAGGGGGAGTTTCCATATTTATCAAGGATATCCACACCTCCAGGTTAGTGGCATTGCACGAAGTATCGGAGACCATCCATGTGCAACTAACAGTGAGCAAGACTGCTTTTCAGTTTATAGCATCCTACAGACCACCCTCTCAAAGTCAGGAATCCCACTCGGCTTTCCTGAAAACATTGGAGAACATGAAGATCTCTCCGAACACCATTATACTGGGCGACTTCAACTACCCAAACATTGACTGGGAGCACTACTCAAGCCCCAGCACCTTAGCCCAAAGGTTCCTGGAAATTATAAACTCAAATGCTATGGAACAACTAGTCACCACTCCCACAGGAGGGGACAACATACTAGACCTGATCATTACCAACATGGGAACTCTATGCTCCACACCAGAAGTATATCCCTCATTGGTAAGATCAGACCATAAATTAATTTCACTGGATGTCCACATCCCGACCCCACCCCAGCCCAGAAAACCACAGTGAAAAACTTCTCAAAAGCGAACTTCTCACTTCTCAAAACCAAAGTGGAATCCTTCAAGGCCCCAGGGCCAGTGGAAACTATGGGCCAAACTGCAGAATCCTATATAAACGCATTCTACGGACATCTCCAGGAATGCATGGATCATGCTATCCCAAACAAAACCAAGACCCAATCATCCAAAGGCAGGCGTCCAGTCTGGTGGACCCCTGCCATAAATAAATTGTACAACAGAAGGAGGAAGCTACTACATGATAGAGCAAAATCCCTAATAGGGAAGGCATCTCTGATCAGTACTAGAAAAAAATTACGATCCCTCATAAAATCCTCAAAGGCCAGCTTCGAGAGAAAAATTGCACAGGACACCAAAGACAATCATAAGGCTTTTTTCAGTTATGTTAGGAACCTGGGATGCAACTCCCAAACTTGCTCTGAGTTGATTCTAAATGACAAAAAATACACTGAACCCACAGACATCGCCAATATCCTGGCAGACAGGTTCAGTGGAAACTTCTCCACCCCCCACCCCCAAAAGAGCAAGTATCTATCCCGGCAGAGGGCTGCCTCCCAAACATCTCTGATGCTCAGGTGAAGGCTGCCCTCTCCAAAGCAAAAAAACACTGCTTCCATGGGACCAGATGGCGTCCCAGGTTGCGTCCTACATGAACTCCAAGAGGAACTAATCCCTCAAATAAAACAGCTATACAATCTCAGCCTCACTACAGGATATGTGCCCACAGAATGGCGTACAGCAACAGTGGTCCCACTCCACAAAGGTGGAGTCTCTACGGACCCTAGAAACTATCGCCCCATAAGCCTGACTTGCTTAGTCTGCAAGGCTATGGAGAGAATCATCATGGAGCTCATAAACAAAGACAATGGGGACCTACAGACATTAGATCCTACCCAGTTCGGCTTTGTCAAGGGCAGATCCTGCCTTTTGAACCTGGATGACTTCTTCGAAACAGTCACCAAAGCCATAGATGAAGGGAAGGTAGTCCACACAGCCTATCTGGACCTTACACAAAGGCATTTGACACAATACCCCACTCGGGCATCATAGATAAGCTATCCAGCTTAAATATAAACCCCTATGTTACAAGATGGGTCGCTAACTGGCTCAAAGACAGAACCCACAGAGTCAGAGTTGCTGGAGCCATGAGAGACTCGAAACCGGTCACAAGTGGCATCCCACAGGGTTCTGTCCTGGGACCACTCTTGTTCGGTATATACTTTTCCGAGGTACAGGCAAACGTGGGAGGACTATGGCTCACCAAGTTTGCAGACGACTGCAAACTGGGCGCCATAATCGACTCTCCAGCTGACACAAACATCTTCAAAAAGGTCTCACAGAGACAGATAACTGGTGCCAGTGCCATGGTTTAAAGCTAAATGCATAAAAATGTATAGTCATACCCTTTGGCAAAAACAATGTGCCCACAAATTACCACATAGGCAGAAACCCATTAAGTACAGAGAAAGTTATTAGGGACCTGGGGACCCAAGTTGATAGCAATCTCTCCTTTGAAAACCACATTGCCAAAGTGGTTAGAAAGACCTTCTACATAGCCCACCTCATCACGAAGGGTTTCACATCTAGATCAAGAGAGGTAATCGTGCCCCTTTATTCATCCCTCATCAGGCCCATCATAGAATACAATGCCCCTTTTGGGATGTACCTTACCCGACACCAGCAGCAATTAGAAAGACCCCAAAAGTATTTCACCAAGAGGATCAAGGGTCTCAAACAGATGGCATATGCTGCTCGGTTAAAAAAAACTCCAGCTCTACTCAGTTGCATACCACCTACTTCGAGGCGATCTATGCCTGACATACAAAGCTATGTCAAATCCAGAATTAATGGACATGCTCCACCTCAGTAAATCTAAATCCCTTAGAGCCACATGCTCGAGGGACTTGAACCTCAGCACAGAAATAAACAGAACTTGGTGGAGGGACAGGTTCATAACCCAGAGGATCCCTTCGCTCTGGAATAGAATTCCAGTTCATGTGAGGCAGAGCACCTCACTGAATCTCTTCAAGAAGAATCTCGATAGGTGGATGGGGGATCGTAGGTTTGTCACAGGGATTACTCCCGTGTCACTATTAGACAGAGGCACAGTAAACTAAACCTTAAAAAGGGCACAGTATACTCAAATCAAGGGGTGGCGTAAGCCATACAGAATCGGGCTAGGCTTATAATTGCCCCAGGGCAGATAGCCTAGTATGAACCTATGAACCTAGGGAGGGAGCACAACACTCAGCGTATATCTCTCAACTACTCTGATGAAGAATTCTCGATAAAGCCAAGACCTACAAATCAGGGACACATTTTTAACATAACCCTAATTATACATCTATATGCATTTTCTATACAATAACATATATACAACTATAATGTTTGGCTTCATGGATTGACAGTATTTTTCACTAATTTAACAGAAAAATAAACATTTTCAAGGGACAAAGCAAAATTAGTGACAGTTGGGAGGCATGGAGAGATTCCAGAGCTTGTAGTGTGCGAATTTTTTTCATTCATTTGTTCACAATGAGACGTTTAAAATGCACTCAGCAGCTATAATTGCTGAACGTTGTCTGTGTCTATGCATCTGTGTGTGTGTGTGTGTGTGTGTGTGTGTGTGTGTGTGTGTGTGTGTGTGTGTGTGTGTGTGTGTGTGTGTGTGTGTGTGTGTGTGTGTGTCTGCCAACATTAAACACTTACATAACTTATATTTCAGATATAAAATACTTCCTGTAGCACCAACAATTACATATGCTCAGCAAGTTTGAAAACATTAGTCAGTTATTCTTTTACACTTAAAATGCTCTGGTTATCTCCCATATTCCAAACACATGCAGAAGGTGGACTGGATACTCTAAATTGGCCATAGATGTTTGTGTGTGGTACAGAACAACAACCATGGCAGAGCTAGCCACTCGGTGGTGTGAAACTTGGAGCTAGATGATTGTCACTGTTGAAGTGACACCCCGACCCCATGTGCAAAAATGGGAAAAAGTGGTGTGGATGGATGGATCTAAAATATGAAAAAAATGAATATACTAATACAAAACAGAAAATAATTTTAGCCCATTACCTAAGGAAAATAATGCCCAGGGTGGGTGTTATCAGGAAATAACAGGCCTTCCATGGGTGGTAAGGACCTCCACATGCAGGACTGAAGCTCAGTACACCTCCGCAGGTGGTCCACAATTTCCCTGATAATACTCACCCTGTAAGACATTATTGCATGCTTAGTGCAGTGATGCTGTGAAATAAATCCAACAAAGAGTAAGCAGGTTTACATTACGGAATGTTATTATACCTGTACATAGACACATACATAAAATTCTTCTTATCTGAGCAAGTAACAAATGATCATTCATAAAAATATTGCTCAATAACAAGAAACTGAGAACACATGGACACAGGCCGTCTGTAAATGTTTCATCTCTCAGGACCCTGCTTACATGCATCAAGGGACCAGAACTTGTCAGAGATTTGTGATGCACGGCTAGGCTTAAAAAGGCCCTTGTCGTCATTAGCCAAGTAAAGACCTATGAACATTCCCCCATAGCCTAACCACAAAAAAAAAAAAAAAAAATCAAAATAAGTGACTTTAAAGGGGACAAGCCCCTCCTGTGCTTCCCATGTAGGAAACAAGCCCCCCCCCCCCCCGACACTCACAAACTTACATATAAAAGCTCCATTGACATGCAGCAGGAGGGAAAAGAGAAATTCTCCATTGGTCTCATACAAGCAACAAACTTACTATGGGTAATCATTAAGCTTTTGATCTGAGATAAAAGTTGATTTTGACCAGCTATGTTAGGGCAGCTACAACCCAATCAACTGGTCCTCAGTCACCTGTAGGGAAGCCCGCAAGCACAGAAGTATATAACTGTTTAACATGCCATGTGAAACTACATATAAAGACTAATACAGTGCCTCACACCTCTAGCAATAGCTCTCTCCATTCCTAAAGTTAATTTATTTAAAGAATTAAACAAGAAAACAAAGAGATGAAGCTAAAAGCACAACTAGATACATTTGCAAAATGTTTATAAAATATTTGAAAACAGAAGTTAAGTTTGAAATCTGGTACCTCAATACTACTGAATGCAAAGCAGAGTGCCACCTGAATGAAGATGCACCTAAGTGATTACACAGTCGTTTTTCAACAAACAACAAAAGGCCACTGAAAACTGACATGCGCTTATCACTTAAAGCTCTCAGGGACATTATTCTGGATACCACTATTGAATTAGTTAACCACAAAGGGCAAAACAAAAATGCTACTGTGGATTAACACACACACACACAGAAAATGTAGAGCAACAGTAACAATCAGATACACCAAAACCTAAAGTTTGAGCAGACAATATATTTCCAAGATCACCACATTGCCACTTTGGTCAGAAAGTCCTTCTATGTGGCACATCTCATTACTAAGGGTTTTGCATCCAGGAAGAAGGAGGTCAATGTCTCCCTCTACTCTTCCATTACTAGGCCAATCATACAGTACAATGCCCCATTTGGCATGTACCTCACTAGACACCGCAACAACTGGAGAGGTCGCAAAAGTACCTCACAAAGAAGATCCTAGGCCTTAAACACTTGTCCTATATGGACAGACTCAAAAAACTCCAACTATTCTCTGTCTCATATTGCCTACTTAGAAATCTCTGCTTGACTTACAAAGTTATGTCTGACTCAGCTCTGTTAAAAATGCTACATCTAAAGAAATCCCAATCCCTCCGCACTACACGCTCCAGAGACCTCAACCTCATTACCACAATCAAAAGAACGTGCTGGGGGGACAGGTTCATAACACAGAGACTGCCCATGCTATGGAACAGACGTCCCATACATGTGAAACAGAGCACCTCACTGGCCCTCTTCCAGAGAAATCTTGATGAGTGGATGGGAAATAGAAAATTCACCCTGGGGATCATTCCAGTGGCTCTACTCAACAGAGGCACTGGGAACTAAGGTTGGGTGGCACGATGCCAGAGTAATCCTATGGGCTAGGCTTCTAAAGGCTCCAGGGCCATTAGCCTAGAACACACCTATGAACCTAAAAATCAACAGGACACAAAATATCCACCTAGCAGGGAGTGCTACTTGTTTCAAATGAACTCAGCAAATAAATATTTTACAGTTTTTTCTTAAGTTTTTTTTTTCCACAAATGTCTATATTAGAAATGCCAGATATGATAAAAAACACAATGTACTGCTTAGCTAATTCTTTAATACTACTGATAGTTATCACAAGTGTGAAGAAGTACGATTTAAATACTTCGGGAGGGGGTTCCCTCTTCTTGCAGACCTCATAGCTGCCTGTGGATGCCATAAAACCCATCCGGTGTCTTCATTCACATTACAGTCAGCGGAAAATGTGGTAGCAGATTTACAAATCCTACAAAACTGTGAGACACTTATTTTGGGAGGTTACCAAAGACATCCATCTGGCACTTTTCCAGCCACTGTCTGTTGAACCAAGCCTTCCCATCTCTATCAATTGGATGCCAGGTAGGCTGTAATAGCACCAGTATCGTTCCCCCCTACCCCTGACAAAAGGCAGGAAAGACAGCCACAGATTACAGACGGCCCTCCCCTAACAACCCCTTCAGTGCTCAGACACCTATTAATAAGCAGTTGTTGTCACAGACAGAAATGTATCTACCATGAAGATGGGCTTGAAGACTAAATTAAATCTTGTTAAAGCCTAGGAATGTGACATGAGATATTTTTTGTTTTGCACCAGACACAGGAACGATAAATTAAGTAGCAGAAAATGGAATTCAACAGTGTGAGACATCTTATACAGGCTCAGCATCTCCCACACAGTTAAGGATTTACTAAGCAGGGAAGCTGTATATACTGTATATATACATCTAGTCATGCAAACAGAGCAGCTGAATTTGAGTAACCACTGTGATGTTTTGACTAAGACAGGCAGTTTAAAAGTAAAACATAACTCTAAAGCTGAATTTTTTTTATTAAATGGACAGCCTAATGTGAAAAATAATGAAAGGGATAATTTTGAGATTGATCTTTAAGATGCAGCTGGTAGTAAATTGGCCTTAACAGACTATCACCCTTTTACTTATCCTGATCAGCATGGAGCTGGGTATGGTACATGGGTTTGCTCAGAACTTCTAGTATGTTCTGTCGGGTAATGGTATGAAAAGTAATCCAAGAGTAAAACAAACACTGACATTTAGAGTATCAACAAATAATGGTGTCAGATGCTAAGAAACAGGATGAGTTTAAAGAAACCTGGTTGTGACCAAATATGTCATAATTAAAGGTGTAGTCAACATGCAGTACAGTTCACTAAAACCCAAAGTGCAATGCCAGTCTTCTCATTTTTTTTTTTTTTTTTTTGCGGGACGTGGGGCACTGCAGTTGCATAACACTTGCTAAAACAAAGTTAAAAACTGCTTCTAAATATATATATATATATATATATATATATATATATATATATATATATATATATATATATATATAAAATATATTGAAGCGAAAGCGCCTGATGGATTTCACGTTTGTTTGAGTTTTTCGTATTGAATAAAGTATTCCTTGGAAGTTACCAGTGGATTATTTGGTCATTTTCCTTCTCCTTTTGCGTTTTTGTGGATATATATAAAATATGTTTATAGTAGATGGAACAGAGTGATGTGGGACACTTTGTAAATTATGGCTACTTTAGACAAGAATCTTTAAACAGAATATTCACTGAATTAACCATGACGACTGTGAAAGAGCAAAGGACTTTCTGCAGTAGTTAATGTGATGCCTAACTTTAAATATTACAGTCGATAGTTCTCTGTCCCTTAATGACTGGCCCTGCTGATGATAAAAAGGCTTGAGTGAATTACTACTGAAATGTCTGCACACATTACTTACTAAAATGAAGAAAGTCTGCAATGAGAGGTGAGACTGCTAACCTTCTGTTCTAAGAAGTAATTGTATATCATTTTATAGCGACACTGATTGCAGAAACATTAATCAAAGAAGAGGAGTAGATGGATTTGGAAGCCATAAAATCCCATCAATGGTCTTGTAAAGGGCAGCCATTTAGCAGAGAACATGATTATTTTTTTCAGTGATTTAAAAACTATAATTATTAGAACTATCCTAGACCTACAGATAAATGCTGAAATAAGTGACAGAGATTCTCAGAGCAATTTGTCTACTTATTAAATGTATAAACAATAGTAATGGAGACAACATTTGTAACTACCCCCTCCACTGCATTAATATTGCTACTCTCACCTAGAAGATATATACATATGAAGGGTACAGACAGCCCCCCCCCCCCAAAAAAATGAACAAATGGATTCATCTACTAAATGTGTGTACTATAAGATGACAATGCAGAAGACTAACAAGGTTGATGAGAAAATGCACGCTATATATATATATATATATATATATATATATATATATATATATATATATAGAGTCTGGAACTCTTGCATGAACGCACTTTTCACCAAATCGCGAATGGGCAGGGATACTTACGCAAAAATGCTTTTCACGGAAGCAGCATTTTTGCATAAGTATGCCTGTTGTGCCGGTCGTACTATGGTGCGGATAAGGGAAAATTCCCTTTTCCCCCAATAAAGTGTGATCTCAGAGTGAGAATATTAAAGTAGGGGTGTGGGGGGCACAGGGGGGACTGCCCCCCTCAGTAAACGTAGATTTAATTTTTTTTTTTTAAACACACTTTAGCGGAAGCACTTTCTCGGTGAAAGCGCTTTTGTTAAAGTGTGTTCCGTGATAGTGGACTCGGACTGTTGAGCGAAGATTCATATATATATATATATATATATATATATATATATATATATATATATATATATACATATGTGTGTGTGTGTGTGTGTGTATATATATATATATATATATATATATATATATATATATATATATATATATATATATATATAGTAAAATTCTAAGTAAAATAAAAACAAAGTGTTAACATGTTGTGCACTAATGATAGTTTGGTTAATCTGCATTCATTCCATTACTTACTTGAGACATTAAGAAAATAACATATATACTCACTATATGGATTGATCTGTGAGGCTTTCTGCAGTAGGTAATAGCTGATTTCCTTCCATATCAGAACATTTCTAAATGTTCAACTGCTTGCTGTCATGGCATATGCAGTTCCTGCTGATGCATGCTGGGATGACGTGCTGAGCTATGAGAAGAGTATACTTAGCATCTGTATCACTCAGCAACTGCCTGCACTAGGGAGCACAACCTGCAAGACAGGAAAACAAAAAGCAGCGCCAAGGGATATAATACTCATAAGATGTGCAAGAATATCCACTCACTGCTGCAGGATGGAGATGCCATCCACAAAATGGAGGACAGTAACATGGTAATGAACACCTACTACAGATGACTGTCTCACACATCACCTGATATGATAAAGGGAGTACATCTATTATATCTGACTACAAATACTGTTGGCAGAGGACAGATGCTGAAGGAATCCTAAGCTGTGAAAAACTGATCAACTTGAAAGGTCAAAACTAGAGGAAGTCCTAAAGGCATGAGCTCAGAAAGTACGAAAGGAGATCCAACTGTTGAAATCATAGTTCAAGCAATAACAGTTATTGGAACAATGACCAAGTGACTGTTACATAAAGTACACAATGGAGACATTTTGGAATCAAGTACTGGAAGAAGGCACAATGATCACAAATTAGCCTTTAACAGCAACATTTATAGCTTCATAGGTTAGTACTAGGCTAACTGCCCTTGTGAGCCATTTTAAGCCTAGCCAATTATCCCTTGTGAAACTCAAACCCTGCACTTTGTATTTGTAAGGCAAACACCTTAACCATTAGGTCACCCTCCCAAGCCCTTGTAGGTGGGATCACCATCTGACATACCTTTCAGACTGTAGATACTGAAAATAGGAACAAATGCCCTTGAAAAGTAGGTACATTTAGGCAAAGATCTGGGCATCTAATAAGTATAACATCTGAATACCAAATAGCATACAACTCTTCCCACTTCCAGTAGGAATCTGGAATAGTACTCTGAAACACTTAAAAACAGTGACAAAAATGATGGAAAATATATACGCACATTATCAAAGTGACAGTTGTTGTGGCTTTCGGCTTTTCCCGGTTAGGGGTCGCCACAGCAGAACTCCGGTCCGCTAATGATTGGTAGTTGATTTTTACGTGCCGAGTTAACAGCCCTGACGCACAACCTTCAACGAAGGTACGCCCATTCACGCATGTCTCCACGCAGAAGACGCTCTAGCTGAGAGTCGAACTGGACAGCGTCTTACTGTGAGGCGACAACACTACCGCAGCACCACCACCGCGGATACATTATCAAAGTGACAGTGTAGGTGCTAATTAACTGTACTGCAGAATTCTACCATAGAAGGTTTTGCTTCAGAAAAAGGGAGTTGCAAGGTATGTATGTTTTACTTTAAATTACTGTTGTCACTTTTATGTTAGTGATGTAGTGTGGATTTTCTGCATACTAGACAGCTTTGAAAATCATATGTGATGAAGGTGTATAAGAATATTGGGTGGAGGGAAAAATCAGGCCTGAAAATAGGAATGTTCCTCCAAAATAGGGACAGCTGAGAGAGCTTCTATCTGAATGTAGGACATAATGCAGTCAGCATTCCACTTAGCAAGGTTTTGCTTAGCAACTGCAAATCTCTCCCTTACTGAAGCAAAGAGAACATCAAATGTTCCACCTTCCTGAACTAATGCACTCTGCATACTCATCAAATAAACCCTGAATTGTTGGTTCACATCCAATCTATGAAGGACTGTTCCTACCTAGGATTCTGCCCCTACCAAGAAAATGTGGCAATACATCTACTGGCACAAATATATATGAACATACAGGACTTCTGGAGTCACCCACTGTAACAACTTGCACCCTGTCAGTGAGCTACTTAGTTATCTACCTGGTGATGTAGGGATTTACTCCTAGTTTTTTGAGTTTATGTATTATACCAGGGTTGGGAATTGTGTCAAATGCCTTAGATAGGTCAAGCTAGGCAGTATGTACTGTTTTACCCTCATCCCATGGCCCTGTTGACTTTCTCAAAGAAGTTCACCAGATTGAGCAGGCTTGATCTGCCCTTGACAAAGCCAAACTGGGTTGGGTGCAGTGTTTAGGGGTTTCCTATGTCTGTATTTAAAAGGTCCATAATTATTCTTTCCATTGCCTTGCATATAAGACTACTCAAACGTATGGGTCTTTAATTTCCTGGATTTGTGAATGATCCTCCTTTACGCAGACAGATGGCTGCTGCTGTCCTCCACTCCAGAGGGACAAAGCCATTCTGGAGGATTTGGTTAAATACAGGTCCTAGTGGTCTTGTTTCAAGTTATTTAAGAGGCATCCTGTGATATTGTCGGGAACCATCAAAGATGTGTTTTCAGCTTTAGAGAATGTAGTGGCAACCTGTTCATTAGTGATAACTGGTAGAAGAATGGTGGAGGGTATTTCTTGGGGGTAACTGAAAGTGAAGGGGAGGTGAAATTATCTGCCATCAGATTTACTGTATCTTCTGGCTGAGTACAGTTGATGCTGTGTAAAACTAATTCCACACATTTTTGGGTGTTGCCCTTAACATTGCAGACATAACTGAAAAATGCCTTATGGTTATCCTTAGCTTGGGAGGCTATTTTTGCATCAAAATTTGCTTTTGAAGACTTGACTAGTCCCCCTGATATGCCTGTTTAGACTAATGAAAGGAGTTTTTGCTCTGTTGGGCACATTCTCTCTTACTTCGAGACAGGATTTTTCTTTGTTTTATTGTAGAAGCTATTTATACCAGGAGTCAAATCAGGGCTGCTTGTTCATGTATTACAGCCCCTTTTATGACTGCATACATTCAGATGAAATGAATGGATAAATACATAAATGGCCAAGAAGTGCATTTCACCTCACCATTGTGACAACTACCCAGTGAATCCCATTGTTCCCCAAGTGAATCCCACTGCTCCCCAACTGAAACCCATGGTACCCCACATGCCCGCCCAACCTCATAGCCCAAAAATCAGAGGCAAAGACCAAAAAATCAGGAACAGATTTTACATCTCTCTTATACACTTAGAAAGTTGCATTAGCCAGCATTTTCTGAAGGACACAAAGTCTGAAACTTACATGCCTGTTACAACTTAGTGACCTCAATACATAACAATTGGCCAGAAAGCCACACATTTTATAAGGAATGGAAAAATAATTCTCAAGTTCTTTTAGCCATAATTCTGAACAAGTTACTTACCTAGCCAGTACTCTTCTGCTACAAAATATATTTTCTTAATGGGAATTCAGAAACTGGTGACAGTCATTTAATTACCAGAATTATCAGATCTAGGGCAGTCTTCAGAAACTTGTGTTTGCATCAGAATTCCCAAGTCCAAAAACACACACACAAATATGCACACATGCATTCAAAAAGCAGTCCAGGCTGGGCTGTTTGCAGGTATTTTACCACTAGTAGCACAGCTTGTACTGCATCATATCTCAGTAAATGGAAAAAAGTCTTAGCTGTCGTACAATAATATATCTGCTACAGAAGAAAATACATTGAAAGCTTCTTCTGGTTGCTTTACAGCATACACAGACACACAGACACACACACACAGACACACACACACACACACACACACACACACACACACACACACACACACACACACACACACACACACACACACACACACACACACACACACACACACACACACACACACACACACACACACACACACACACACACACAAAATTCTCCTAACCATCCATATTTCTGTACAAAAAGATGTTCTCTTCCAAAAGAAAAAAAAGATCAACTCCCAATCTCAAAAGGTGGGTTTCAATTAAAAAATACTGAGCTTCAAAAGTTAGCTGGGTAGGAACAGGAGCAGTGCTTACATAAACAGGTGCCCATTGAGGATAACTTAGCTCAGGAGGAACTGGAATTGCACTGGTACAAATGGGAGGCAATTGGGGCAATTCATCTGAGGGTGAGCAGGAACTGTGCTTATGTAAATGTCAGCCGATTGAGGATTATCATTAAAAAAAAGAGCAACTTTTTTTTTTTTTTTTTTTTTAATTTTTAGAATTCAAGAGACTGGGGCACTTAAGAGGGCACACAATTTCACTACGCCTCCCGTGTGCCCCTGTGTAGCACCAACACTGTTGGCAGACCACATTTCATGAAAGAAATGCTTCCTGGCAGTTTCATTCACCTCTGAGACTCCAACCAGATGGACCAATTGAACTACTGCATCTAACAGAACAGCCAGGCCCTGAAGAAAGGTTGTTTGTTACTCAAACAAGGGAGGGTGTAACTGACTTATAAGGCGATAGTTCTTAGATTGCCAGGTACCAGAAAATGCAATGGTAAACTCTTCACCCTTTAGGTTGGTACCTCTGTCTGCAAAATTGGAGGGCAGGAATCAGAACAGTCTATGTTTTTAGAGGTAAATCAGAGTTACAGAAAAGTAAGGTGGTTACAGTCTCAAAACCAGAGATGTCACTTAGGTAAGACCCTGACCTATTCTAACTTTTCTGTTTAGAGTGTGTGAATCCTTCAATGTTCTTCAATAGCACATTGTACAAGAATCATAGATGTTATCTTATGCTACTGGGGTGACAGTAGCACATACAGTTAAGATAATCAATTGACTAGGACTCTGACCTGCTACAATCTCAGAAACAGAGGTCAATTTGCTAGAACTCTACTCTTCTACTCAAATTTTGTCCAGTATGAGCATCTTTAATAATACGCTGCACTGGAACCACAGATGCTAACAACAAGAGTATATACACAGCTAAGATGGTTACTTGCTTATGACCATGAGTGCCACAGTCAAAATTCCAAACAGGTAATTTGGCTAGAATCTTCATCCACCACATCATCTCCATCCAGTTTGAGAAACCATAGAAGCCACCTGTGTTGTTCAGGGTAGAGAAGGAGTGCATACAACTAAGGTGGTGGCTTGACAGGGACTACATTATACCCTTGATTCTCTGCTCATTGTGGATGCTTTTATTAATATGCCCTGTAAGGAAACCTCTATACATGTCTACCGTCAGTATGCCAATTCCCGTCAGGCATATGCACCTCCTTTATTTCTGGCACATCACAAACCTACTAACTGGCAAAAAAGTAATCAGAAAATCTTGCAAAGCTACTAGACTCATAAGCAAGCCAAATTCTAAGTCTCTTTCTTAGAAAAGTGAGCTTAATCACCATATGCTGTACAACTAAGCAGATTAACAGGACTGAGATGACTTTCTGCACTGGGGGGGGGCTCCTTTATATGCTTGTTTGTCATTGGCCTCCATCTCGCAATGTTACTACCCCAGAATGCAACAGTACTAACAGAAACTACTGCTTTAAGAGTTGTACAGTAGTGTATCCCTTACTCCATAGCTGGATCTATGCATACACAGAAAAGGAAAATGCCATGAATCTTCTACATATAATCATTTATTACTGTTTTGTAGATTGCATTAAAACATACGTAGTAATGAAGATAACTTCTGATATTACCAACACTGCTCCAGTCAGTGTAAATTTCAGAAGTGTATTAGCTCTACTACTGCGCATGTGACACGCCATCCCTTTTTGCTACAGCATATGGTTAAAAATGTTAACAATGTGCTTACTGAGAGAGCCCAACTGAGCTGCTAAACTGACCCATGATTAGGTATGGATGGTGTTTGTGTTTCTTGTTAAAAAAAATAATATCTCCCCCTTACAGATAGGTTAGCATGATGACTGTTCAAAGGCAAAAGCTTGAAAACCTCTAGAGTTTTATTACTGAAATGACTAACAAAAAGCAGCCACACACACTGTAAAGAACACCACCTTGCCTGTCTGCTGCATTTTCTGCAGTATAACTATTAGTTACATTTTGCATTCTTGCCAGACTATACACCTGTTGTGTAGGAGTTTCCTCATGGACCCAGTACTGAATCTTAGTCCATATTTTCCTTCTGCTGTGTACAAATAACCCTTCCTTTTATCTAGTCTCCACTTTCATACATATTACTGCCTTTAGTCACTCCACCCATGTCAGTAGCTCCCCCCCCCCCCAGAAACACTAATTCATGATCATTTTCCCTAGTGTTTACTGCTTAGTTTCTGCTCGACTATAGTAAATGACTGTTATCTGTCCTATTTGTTGTGTACAGTCTAATTAATACCTAATTCTTAGATTAGGACAGTCTCTTGTTCTCCTGACAATATGCCTCACTTAATTCTAAATAACTGATTATTTTGTAATCTCACATTTAGATGACTACAGTAGTTTCAATCTGCAATCCTGTTTAGTAATCATCGTTAACACCAACACATTCTGTTTCATCCGATCCAATTAGCAAATTCTTCACGGACATAACTCTCTCTCTCCTCCACCCCCAACTCAGAAAGTTCAAGTAAACATCAAGTCACTTTACTATAGCATAACTCTTACTGCTGTTATTAAAAATGTCTTAGCAGCCCTGTTCTTCACAACTAGAAGTTATACGTTATGCAAATGACAGACTGCATCATCTCATTCACTTTACACTATACAGCAAATGAATAGAAGATTTTTTTTAATTTAGTTTCTGAAATCCCAGTCAAAGAATTGGATTAGATTTTACAGATGTGTTGTATATAGTTAATCAGACTAGCAAAAGATGCATCTATTACAAGCATTTTATGCACTCACTACACATGTAGATACGCAGATTAACATGCAAATAGCTTAAGAATGCATGAAGGCATTAAAAATCAATTTTCAGCCTATACGGTTTGACTATTAAAACTCAGTGTGCCAAAACAAATTCTAAGCATAAACTGTAAGAACTCTGCAACTGTTCCCTTCATGGGGTGCTACTATAAGATGAGGACTAATTAGTTCTCTGCTTGGCAAGTCAGTGTTTGACCCCATGAATTCTACTAAGTAGTAGCATATGTATAAAACAATATATATTATACACTTGGCCTACATGAGTTTGTAGCTGTTGGACCTGTTTCATATAATGTATCTTTCCTAATGAGAAGCTCTAATCCTTACCACACACTGAAGCACTTGTAATTAGAGTCCATTCTGAAAACTCAGCAACTTTATTTGCAGACAAATTTGATTTTTTTTGTTTTTAATTTAGACACTTTCCTGCACCAAGCTTTGAGAAACAGGGCAGCCTGAGGTGATACCGGTGATTTCTATACACTGGACATATGAAATACTCCAGACATTATAACGCTCACTCTTCGCACCTAAAGCATGACATAATTTCAGTTACTGAATATACAAACACCATTCCCTCGTGGTTGGGCATTAAACAGCAAAGTGAGTAACAAAGGCATAACAAGTTACATGGGCTGCGCAGTGGTTAGCACCGTCACCTCACAGCATGAGGTTCTCTGGTTAGATTCTCAGCTGAGGTGCCTTCTGTGCAGAGTTTGCATGCACTCCCTGTGTTCGCATGGGTTTCCTCTGAATGCTCTGGTTTCCTCCCACATTCCAAAGACATGCACCTGGAGTGTTTCTCCCCTAGCCACCTATGAAAATGGGCTCTGCTCAGTCAGACTTTCCTGGTAAACAAATGTTATATAAAAATAAATAAAAAACAATATAAATCTGTATTCAGATAAATATTATGCTTGTTAGCCTATTATGATTATCAGTCAGTCTGTTTTTAATAGATCTGCATTAATTAATCAGAGCTTTGCATTTAAGCTGGACAATATAACACTTTGCTATTAGGTCTGCAGTTTGATAACCAGTACCTGAATTGATTAAATAATGCCCCAGTATTCAGGTTGCTAGCTTGAACGTGGCTTGATTTGATTTGAATAATTATTTGATTGTGTGGTACAGACCATCTTGGTCAAGCAAATGCCACTGTACATAGCTGAAAGGCGGTACTTCATATAGTTGGCAACTTAATCAATCCAATGTATTTTGTAAGTAACTTATTTTATGTTTTGTTAAAGCTATTTTTTGATTAAACTGCTTTTAGCTGTAGTTTAGTGTACTGTCTTTTTCTTCCATCTGTAAAATGGTTTATCACCTAACCTCAGCACCAACGCACATGGCAAGCTTTACTGCCAGCAGCAAATGATGGCTGCATATAATGACCCTGGTAAGCTTCTCACTGCTCCCGTTCACAGTTCATATTCAGAAATTGTTTTCTCTTTTATTGGTCATCTGCAATCTATCATACTTTTGACAGCCACAAGATTTTTGCACTGCTATTTTGTATACACTAGTACCATACTCCCAGGTGCATTATCTCTGTAAGGTACAGTATAAACTTCATGGCAATAAATAATCCCAGTTTTCATTATCTAACATCATCCGTCATATAACACCAGTCTGCTATGTTCATGCACTGAGCTAACATTCAAAAATTTAAAATTTAAATTGATTACTGAATAATATACCTAAATTACAACATATATAAATATGACACATTTTAGAGAAAGAAAAAAAAGAGATAAAAAAACTGCTAGACAAGTGGCTTATTCAAGAGGTCCCACCAGACCACCAAGGGTTCAGAACTTATTCAAGATTCTTAGTAAAACCAAAAAAATAATGGGACCTCAGCCACTTGAATCTACAAGTCAAGCACACAATGTTCCTTGTCCTGATGGACGACTGGATGTGCTCAACAGACCTGTGCATACTAGCACATCCACATGGACAGACTTTCCAGAAAATGTATTTGCTTCTTGTTGGAAACCAGTCATTTACATTCCAGAGCCCTGCCCTTTGGCCTCACCACAGCCTCCTGAGTTTCTTTATGCACCAACCCCTCTTTTTGCCTAAAATAGCTACACAGACTTCACCCAGTCAAAATATTACTATACCAGTCTTCTCTGATTTTTCAACTAAAAGAGAATAAATGCTTCATTTATTGTAAGTGCACAGACAGTTACATTTATACTTTTATCAAACCATATATTTCAGGAAGTCAGAGGGTTCTGTGTGTTCCCTGTCTAGACAACTGTCTCCTTACTGCTCCTAGCAGGTCTCTGCTAGTCTAGGTCAGAAACTATTTACTTCAGCTATGATCCCATCTAGAGATCACAGTGAACTAGGACAAATCACAGTTTTCCCCAGTACAGATTCTGGAGTTCATAAGAGCACACTTGGACACAATCATCCAAATTGCAATGTTACTGGAGAACAGGTTATCCACTGTACAAAACCTGGCTCTGCTGCTTCTTTCCCATCAGACACTGCCTACCTGACCAGTTCTACAACTTCTAGGATCTATAAAGCCTCCATTACTTTGGTCCCCTTAGCATGGTATTATATGACAGTGTTACAGTGGACACTAGTGGTTCAGTGGTCTATCAGTCCGAAGTCTTAAAAATTTGCAGAAAATATGTAACTTGGTGGATTCTATCTCCAGAGATATTCTGAGGCCGTCCCTTTCTTCCCCCCTCTCTCAAAGCTACAGTGATCATGGATGCTTCCTAACTGGGGTGGGCGAAGGAACATTACATAGGGAATATGTTCCAAGGTGTGTAATCCCCATCAGAGGCCAATTTTCACATTAATGTCTTAGAGATGAGGCAGTCCTTCTAACATTACAGGCCTTTAATGATCTCCTTCTTCTGGGGTGATTTCTATCCAAACCAACAGCAGATCAACAGTCTGGTGCATCAACAAACAAGGAGGAACACACTCCTATCCATTGTGTCAAGTGGCAGTAGATGAGATCTTCCGTCCACTTTCTGATGATAATGCACATACCGGGGAAGTCCAGTATTCTAGCGGACAGGTTGAACAGATTATTCTGCTACCTCACAAGTGGTTTCTCAGTCCACATCTTTCACCAGTGCTGCCAACCATGCTGTAATCTTTTTGCTTCTCCCACCAATTTCAAATAAGCAGATTCTTTCCTCTGATTCCCCTGGAGGGGGGAGTCCCTGAGAGATGCTGTGATTCACAGTTGACCCTCTGGTGTCCTGTATACGTTTCCACCAACTCCTCTATTCTTCAAATTCCTGCAGAAAGCATTACAAAGGAAGATCATGGTCATCATTGCCCCTTTCTGACCTTGACAGGTGTGGTTTCACTTTCTCTATCCTCATCTGGTACACTCCTCTTGGTTGCTGGACATGAATCCAGATCTTCTATGTCATCCATCTGGATTGCCACATCTGGACATTCCAGTCATAAAACCTTTCCAGTGATGGCTAGTCAGTCCAGGATTTCCTCCCAAGTGATCCATATTCTTCTTCTCAGAAGCTATCCTCTATGAAAGTTTACAGAAGTAAATGGAAAAGATTTTCCATTTGGACTTCTCAGAGAAACTTAGATCCCTTTTCAGCACCTGTATCAACACTATTTGATTTATTTGCTTCCATTTTTCATAACAGAGCTAGTTCATAAAACATAAACCACGGCAATACAAAGTTAGTTACCATAAGTGCTTTTCAAAATGGAAGAGCTTATGGCTGGAGGCACCTTTCTCAGTACTGGCCCACAGGGTCACATCAAACAAAATACTCTTAGGTCCTTTGTATACAAACCGGCAAACAGAAAGGGTCCAAAATTTGTCCCACTCAATGCACAGGTCATATGCAATAAAACAGTCTTTCATTAATGGTTATGTCACTACACATCTGACCCCTTAAGTGTTACTGAGACCTAGTTACACTCCAGAAACTCTGACAACAGGATATTGTATGAGGCAAGACAGGCTACACAAGGGAGCAGGGAGAGTACGATGTGCAGTGTCATCTCTGATCCACTGAATGCCTCCCCTTCAAAACAACAGTCTCTGCTTACAACCATTTAACCTAATAATAAGTCTCTCTTCAAAGCAATGCTACACTTATTCATTGCTGAAAAAACAGCATTACTACCAACAGCAGTACTATTATTACTAAATGGTAAACCTATGGTTAAAGCTAGAAGTGCATCGCTTAAACACTCAAATACCAAAAACAAATCCCCAACCTGTCTGTACCTAACAGGAAATAGATGGAACCTCTCTGGTTTCTCTTTATAAAACATCCAACTACTTTAAGTGTCTTTGTAAATGATCCTTGAATTCTTTCATTTTTTTAATAGAACCAACTCCATACCCACCCACCCCCACACACAGACTTGCAATGCTGTATATGCAGCCTAATTATACCATTAAATTAGGGTATTACCATCACTATATTTCTCATAATACAATAACATTTCCTTCTTATGTATCATTCCAGTTGAATTAAGAACCACTGCATTACAAGCCTACAGTCATTCTAATGGTAATAACTCATTACTAATGTAATAAAAATAAATGTGTCATAAATGTAATATTAAACATTTTACTGTATTAAAAGTAAAAAAAAAATGCAGTTAAAGAGAATATTTAAAAAGTCTTGGCGCTTACTATGATCTAGCAAATGTATAACAGTCAAAAACAAATTTAGCATTATGAAAAAAAATTAGATATCCATAAACCTCTCTTTTTTGAATGGTAGACATAAATATATTAAAGAGAAAATGCCTAAACACAGATCCTTGTGGAATGCCCTTATTTAAAATTTTTTCATTAAAAACTGTTATATAACATTACTTTAGTTGATTGTTTAATAAGCAACTCCAAAAATAAAAGCAGAGCAGAGGCGCTGGAAGCTGTTGAAGACTGGGGGAATGGAGGGAGAGAGGGGCACTTACTGATATAAAAAGGCCAATTTTTTAAAACTATTTACTACCACAACATAGGTTCACTTGGAGGACATTTTAAGCTTAGCCAATTTCCCTTTTGGTACTTGAATTAACATTTTCTGATTGGTCTTACCTATCCTATGGCTGATAATTGTATATTAGCCCTGGTGAGTATAAATGTGATCATACTATAAATAATTTGAGGGGACCCATTTAAGGGATGCAGCATTTAGGAACTGCCTCTATCCATTAGTGGCATGAGAGGCAAAATTTTAGAGTACATTTTCTATTACCCATCCTTAGATCCAAGTTGCATTTGAATACGGACAGGGATGAGCTTTATTTTACTTGAATGGATAGTCTGTTCTGGAACAGTGGTAGCCTCTGTGATATATGTCCATCTCTCCACAACATTCAGTTTAGATACCTGGACTGAATATTTTTGATGCCATTTGATTTGCTGATGTTCAGTAGGTCCATCTGTATTAGGTCAGAGGATGCATGTATGCCAGATGTCACCTCTAAGCACTCTGTAGGATACGGAGTACAGTGATAAATCTTTGAGGTGCTCCATGCAAGACATACTGTTTAGGACTTGTATCCTTTTAGTAAGGTATCTCTGTGGGTATTCCAATTGTTGCATGGGTCTGGATAGATACATGCCAAAGTGGGCATTATGCAAAATGATTGACCTAATGAGGGCTTTATTAAGGGGGACAATAACATCTCCAGATCTAGTCAAAACCAATTTGTTTATAAGCTGCGTAATATAGAAAGACTTTCTTATGACCCCGGGCACATGTTGGTCAAACTTTAGGTCACTGTACACACAAGTTCCCAAATGCCAAACAACTGGGTCAGGGGGCATTGTCAATTTGGTAGTTCCCTAGAGTAGATGACTTCTCAAAGGATACGATAATGTACTTCTCGGAGTTTAGCTTCAATTCATGATTCTGGCACCAGTTATTGTTTGGGACAAACCTTCCTGCATGATGGTTAAGTCATTTGGGGATTCAATAACTGCTCCTAGCTTGCAGTCATCTAAAACCTAGTTGGACAAAGCCCTTTGCTATTTCATTCTACTTTTGAAATGTGTATGCCAAACAGAAAAATTCTCAGCACCGAACCCTGGGGAACTCCACTGGTGACTGGTCTCTTCCCCTGTTTTGATCTTCTGCATCCTGTGAGCAAGCACGCATGTATGCATTCTTTGATTCACCTTCCTGATTGTATTAACCTGATTGTATTAAATTATATTCCTTGTATAATACAGCACCACTTGTTAGAATGTATTTTAAATTTGTAGTGGGGAACATTCTTTTAGTAAGCAATGAAACAAAATGTATGAACCAATAATGACAAAACTACCCATTTCAGAAAATTTCAACCATAAAAGGCTACTCAAACATGTCATTACAACCCACCAATATCAGTAAATATGCAAACTCCTTGCAGAAGTAAGTCATCTAAATAATTCCACAGTAAAGGGATCTGTAACTAATGAAGAGGTTGCTGCTAGCAAACAACTTTATATTTCATCGTTTCATCTACAAATAAAGTGCCTGTTGTCCTTGAAGAATAAACTGCCTATGGTACATTAAAAAAATGATAAGATAGTAATTTTGCAATGGGGAATGGATGGCAAACTGATAACAGAAACATAGTTACTAGGTAACTCCTCCAAAGGAGGACATTCATAGGACTGCAGCATCCACTCCCTTTAAAGTACAGCACAGTACAGTATCAGCGATCCATCTGCATACTGTGGGAGTAGAACCCACAGCCTTCTGCATCAAAAATAAGTACACTACCTGCTGTGCTACTAATAATGCAAGCCACTTAGCATAAGTAGCACTAAACTCATCTTCCCCTGAAGCTCTCAGCTCCTTGTAAAATCCACTCCTCTCAACTTGCCAGCACATGAAATCTGGAAAAAGCCAAATTTTATTTGGGAAGGGGCAAAGGCCCAAAACCAGGGACACATTTTAAATATTGCTTATATAATCTTAGAAAGTTATACCTAACTGGGATATTGTACATATGCACACACACACACACACACACACACACACACACACACACACACACACACACACACACACACACACACACGAGCAGCATAACTCCTGCAAATAAAAGAACAAACTCTCATTACTGGCATGACTCTGGCAACACTAACAGATCAGCGGCAGCATAACTCCTGTAATACACAGCAATAAGAGAACAAGAACAGCTCTTTAGCGAGTGAGAATCCACATTAGCTTGAAAACTCCACTTCATTCATTTTTTCCAGTGGTGGGGGGGGCTCCCCCTCCCCCTGCTCTATGGCTCCAGCACCCATGAAGCAGAGTAATATCCTATAAAAGCAGTAAGAAAAAATAAATTCAAAAACCTAACATAACAATGGATATAAAAATAAAGCTTTCTTAGAGATTAATGTCTTTCTTTTTTTTTTCTTTCTCTTTACATTTAAAAAGCAAGTTAGGCTCATGGGAGGGGCAGCAAGAATAAAGAGGCTGCTCTAGCTCTATGAAAAATTGCTTAATTGTGGTCAACATATGGTTCAGCAAGACAGAGTCACAAGACCTCATGTGAGAGTGGTCAGCATACAACTCAGGTAGATGTCCATCTAGTAAGAAAAGGGAACTGGGGCAAAATCAAACACTGCAAAGTCATACTCAGTGGTGGCCACAATCAACTGCAAGCAGGTACTTTGAAAAGACTAAGGTCAATACAGACCAGGCCAAAAACCTGGAAGTTGAATGAAGGTGAAGAACAGGATGTCAAGGAAATACTCAGGACTTTAGAACCTCTGGAAGAAGAGGAAAAACGGTAGTAGGCAACTCTGGAAGAAGAGGTAAAAAGGTGGTAGTAATAAAAGGATGGCAGGATCTCAAAACAGCACGTAGGAAGATGACAAAACAGATATGTGGTCAAGTTGGATACAAAACTAAGGTACATAAGGAAAGCTGGTTGTGGAATGCAAATATCCAGGAGGTTATCAAAAGTAAGGAGGAATGCAGAAAGAAGTGAGAGACAGAAAAGACCAAATCAAGAAGGAATACTGTTTAGCTGAGAGAGTAGCCATAATAGCGAAGAGCATGGTATCAGAGAAACTCTACTAACTTGTGGAAAGTAACTCAGCAGCTAGCATATGGAAGCTCTATTAGGTTGCAAAACAGCAGAAAGATAAGGATGACATTCATCAAATGTCATCTTATAGAGATGTCAGCAACAACTCACTCCCCAGTCCACAGGATATCAAAGGCAGATAAAAAAATTTTGAATGAAGAAAACCCCACAGAAGTTGTACTGCCCTAGGCAGAGCCAGCAGTGAAAGAGGAAGAGGAAGAAGAACCCATTCTAGAATAAATAAGAATAGTACTAACAAAACTGGAGTTAGGAAAAAGCAGCAGGCACATGTGAAGTCACAGCAGTATGATCAGGATGCCGGGTGTGTTAGGGAAGAAATGGTTCCTGAGGGTACTTATTGTAATACAGAAAGAAATGCATATTACATATGACTGGAGTATAAGCATTCTAGTCCCAGTGTATAAGAATTAAGACAGCATTCACAATTGTGGGCATTAGAGAAGTATTAAACTCATCTCACACTGCATGTAAGTACTGGAGACAGTAACTGATAAATTAATATGTAAAGTACAGGAGATGAGCAGCTCAGATTTGGAGCAGGATGCAGTACAATAGACCTGGAAATTGAATAGAGCAAAAGAACATTCTGTGAGGAACACAGTGGAGAAGTTGAAGCAAAAGAACATTCAGTGAGGAAAAAATTGGCAATAAGGAGAGAGTCCAAATTAAAGTTGGAGAAAGTGTATGATAAACTCACAAAGAAAGCTGATTTGGACATACCTGCGATTGTTTGAAATCCTGGAAACTTTGGTAGAATTAGTGCATTCTATATACATGAACCGAATGATATAAGCACAAACACCATTTGGACTGTTAGAGAGGTTTCCAGTGGCACTGGGTGTGCATCAGGGCTAAACTCTGGGTCAAGTTCTATTCATACTGGCATTGACTACATTAGCAAACAAGTCAGACAGGACACATCAACAAGGCTGCTGTATGCAGACAATGTGGGGCACTATAAGTGAACTCTGAACAAGAACTTCATTCACCAAATGATAGGGGACTGGAATGTAAAACTGAAGGTATATGGGAAGAAAATTAGTACATACGAGACAGTGGTCATAGCAGCAAATGGTGACATCACAAGAAGGTATAAATGAGACGGAAGGGAAAATAGTGGAACACGTTTAATAGCTTCAAGTAAATGTTAGGTTTGGATGAGAAAAATGGAAGTCTGAATCAAAGCTGGAATCAGAGTTGCTGCAGCCAACTGCCATAGGGTGTCAGGTGCAGTGTATGACAGAAGAATGCCAAAGAAGCTGAAAAGCAAGGTGTACAAAACAGTGGTGTAACCAGTGATTCTACACTGCCACAACCCTGGGCAGTGTAGGAAGAGCAAATAAGGAAGCTTGAAGTGATGGTGGTAAACTACCAGAGAAGGGTGGAAGGATGCACACTGTTGGACAGATGAAGAACTAAAGATACCAGAGTAAAAGCCAATGTATTCCCAATTGCAGAGAAAGTTAAGGAAAGCAGATTATTGTGGTTTGGTCAAATGTTCAGAAAAGCATAAAAAAATTTCTTCGAGAATGTTTGGAAGTGAAAGGGAAAAAAAACGTCCAGCCAAGAGGTGGACAGACTATGTGAGTGAAGGCCAGGAGTGACTGCCAAAAAAGGTGAGAGTGACTATGAATCAAGAGATGCTAAGACAGTTAACATAATACCCTAACCCTATCTGTATGATCCAGATCATGGCTGAAAATAGCCACTGTACCAGCCCAACTACCCAGGTTAATAAAGCAGTGAATAGAGTCATGTTCCTTTAAGCAATGTTTTCTGAATGAAAATGTTTTAAGTGGATCAGGTGACTCAACTATTCATTTAAGCTTTTACATTTGCATTTGCTTTGATCACTTGTACACAAAAGTGTGTGTGTGTGTGTGTGTGTGTGTGTGTGTGTATTTCTTTTTTTGTTTTAACAAATATTATCTATGATTCATGTATGCCTTTTAGTGTTTACTTCATGTTTGCCCAGCTGCTTGGCTTCAGTTAGTGGATTGGGTATTCACCATTACTCATAAGGAAGAAAAGCAGAGAATCCCAAGCTAACATTACGTTTTCTACTATTCGACTATTAGAAACCAACCTAAGTAGGGGAAGAACCTGTGTCTAACAGAACTCTTTTCAAACTGTCTGGAAATATACAGAGCTAAGTATATTTTTTGGTTCTTCAGAATTGTGTACTGTAAATTGTTGCTGGACTCATTTTATTCAGAGTTGTGCACTGTTATTTTTGATTCACTGTATAGTTTTTCAGATCTCTGCTGAAAGTGTTTTGTCTCACCTCTCCCTATTTTCTGCTGTGTCTTAAGTTGGTATAACTGGTTTTTACAGCTTGTGTCATCTGACTATCTGAAGGATTACTTGCATAATAATAGACCCTGTTAGTTAACAGCCTGCATATCATTGCTGGAACCTGCGTCTAGCAGAACTCTTTTTAAACTATCTGGAAATATAGGCTCATAGGGGATTACTAGACTATGGACCCGGAGGTCATTTCAAGCCTAGCAGTTTCATCCCAATGTAATACCATAAGAATGTTAGTCAATACCCAAGATTACATTTAGTAATGACTGCCCATGACCATGAAATCCCCATACCCATGACACCCCAATAACACTCACTGCCTTCAGCATTTCTCACAGATCTTGTTTATTCCTGCAGCCCTGATACAACAAAGCTGTGGTTAAACAGGCAGGTTTAATTATCTGCCTCTTCCACTCTCCACCTTCTGTGACACAAAATTATACTCCACACTCTTCCAAACTCCAGGTAACATTTTTTTCTACCACTCCTCCCATGCAGTGTTTAGAAAACTGCAGCCACAGCAGGGTCAACACCTCCACCATTAAGGTATTGTGGCATAATCAAGTTTACTTAAAATCTACCATATTCTTCTGTTATAATAATATCACAGTCTGCTTTTATAAACAGTAAACATGATTTCATATTGGCAGAAATAGCAAATACAAATGAATTTGTAAGAATCTATACATTTTAATTCATGCTACGCAAATTTAAATATCAAAAAAGTAAAATAAACCTCTTAATATGACGTATAAACTTAACAATGCAAATATGACTTTTCTTTACAGATATCCAGTATACATTTTTTTCAAGAAGAGATTCTTAGTGCAGCTTCTGCAAACAAAGTTGTACTGGTGCGTACAATGTTTTTTACATTGCCTAAAGTATCAACATTAGCCTGTACTGCAATTACTATTATTCCTGAGAGCCTTACATTTGACTGCAAGACTGTAGTGCAATGCAAATAAACATTTTGCTTTATAATTAAATCAAGTTGATGACTACCTACATTTTACTTTTAGCTACAGTAAGGAAGTCACTATTTTTTTTAATCTGGAAGTACATATAGCGGAAGGGTTTCTTTTGTCCATGATCATTAAGAAACCTGTGTAGAACAATTCATATTTGAATTATGACAGCATGCATTCCAAAACTCTGAAGAAAACCATTATTTAAGGGCAGTTTGTAAGAGAAAGCTTTTAAATGAATTTTTTTTTTTTTTGCCGTGAAAGTATTTGGTTAGCTAATAAATTTTACACCAGAGGTTATCCTGTAAAACTAATGAATGAAATACTGAAAGACGTGACAGAAGGCAGAGCCCCTGTTTGCAAACTTTAAAGATAATTTTCATATGAGAATTAATAGTTTGTCTGTACAGCAGTTAGTTAAAGCATACAGGATATAAAAAAGTGCAACCACAGCAAATACATACCCAGGGTTCTTCACTTTTGTTAAATGAATGGAGAGTTGAAATACCAGGTGTTTTCAATTGTAAATTAATGTTTGTGGTCCGCGCAGCATGCTGTTCAAACTGCATTGCATTTTACATTGAGAAAACAACTACAATAGTTACATAAATGTTATCTATTTACATGTGTTTACCAGAGTAGTGTACTGATCAACATTGACCAAATTCAGGCTTATCCCAGGTAAAAAATGAAACATTTCAGAACCACAAATTTAGCTGGAGTGCTTGTTTGACTTGCTTGCTATTCTCTGCCTGATTACTGCTGATCTCTGGCTGCATTTGATTTTGAACTGAAGTTTTTCATTTACGGTTTGGTTACTTCAATTTTTATCTTTTTCTTATATTGCATTTTTTTGTTTTAAGTTTTTTTATGTTTTAAGATGTCTTGGCTGGGGTCAATTAGAAAAGGTAGAAAAGAATTCCTTTGCACACAGTGAATGACATCCAGCTAATTAGTGGAAGGAGCTGAGAAACAGCATCCCTCATTTAACTAGAAATATTTGGACGCATCTTTATTTAGCTGGAGTGCTTGTTTGACTTACTTGCTGTTCTCAGCCTGACTACTGCTAATCTTGGTCTGCATTTGGTAACTTTTGAGTTGCCCGTCCAGACTATCTGATTTGGATACTCCTCTCGGTCCTATCTCATCAGCTCATTCTACTGAGTATGGAGAGACCATTTGGGAAGGCCCACCCCCTTAGTCTCTTAAACTTGAATTATCTTCCATTTCCTCTCTTCCCACTTACTTAAAAATTGCACTTTATTTAGCTGCTTTTACTGTATCCATGCTTCTTCCTACTTTATTTTGCTTTTTGCTGCTTGTTCCTTAGTGTTCAGTTGCATTTATTCTGCTGCATTTATTATTGCTTGTTAGTAGTTTGATTACATTGTAACTTTTATTCTAAGCCTCTTAGTTTTCATTTAAGCACTTGGGCTCCAATGCAGTTATTTTACATTAGGGAGGTTTGTGGTCTACACTCTTGTGGGAGGAGACAGTAAACTTTACCCTTCTGAGGTGGGAAATGCTGGTTGAGCTAAGTATATTTTTTGGTTCTTCAGAATTGTGTACTGTAAATTGTTGCTGAACTAATTTTATTCAGAGTTGTGCACTGTTATTTTTGATTCACTGTATAGTTTTTCAGATCTCTGCTGAAAGTGTTTTGTCCCACCCACCCTTCCTATCTCTGATTTGTTGTTTAAATTTGGTGGCTTTTGCAGTTGCCCGCCCCACTGTAGATTTGATCTGGGACCCCCCCCCCAGTCCCATCTCTTTACCACATTCTACCTAATACACTCCTTCTGCACTTGTTTTAAGTCATTTTTAATTTAATTGCATTTTTGCAAACTGTTTGGTCTAATATTGTTACATACTCAAGTGTGCTAGCTTGCCCTGCATTTGAATTGTTTTTACTGCTGTTTTAGCTACTTTTCTGTAAAAAAAAAAACAAAACAAACAAAAAAAAAACTGTAAGCCTGTTTCCTACCTTTCCTGTAACTAGTGTTCCACACACATATTTGCTGTATCCAGGACTGTATGTAAGCTTCTGAGGCCCCCAGGCCTTTCTGTGTTGGAGGGAAGCCTTCTGGCTTATCAGTGGGAGTGGTAAGCACTAAGTAACCTGTCTGCCATATAAGGGGTGTCACTGGCCCAGAAAATGTAGCTACTGGCCGTCTGGGCAATCTTTTCCATCTCTCTCAACTTTCTGATTTGAAAGCCTGCATTTGCACTTGTTTCTTCCCTGTAACTAGTCTCGTACACATACAGATTCTTAGTTTTAGCACTTGAATTTGTTTATTCGTGCTCAGCACTTGTTCAGAACTTGTAAGCTCTAAATAACCTACTAATTACTACAGTACTAAACCTTCCTCATTACCTGGAGGAAAACAGTTTTTGCACTTACTTTTCTCACTTGCTTAAAGAAAAACAGCTCTTGTACTCACTTTCCTCACTTATCTACAGGAAAATAGTTTTTTTATTCAGGCATGTCCAATGGTCAACTCCCAGTGTTCTCTCCTATCTATCTGATGAATCTGGGCATCTTGGGGCAATGTAAAATTGTCTCATGTACACAGACAACCCTCTCCTCCTACCACTCAACAGTACAACCTGTGAGAGATGCACTTACCTAGCCAAACTGGAGGCTAGCCAAACTGGAGGCAAAGCTCTCTCCAACCAAAACTGAACTTGACATTCAAGAGGAGAAGGTAAACACTTGCACCACACCACACTTATCACAGTCTTACTAAATCTACAACACCAAAACCCACACAAAGAAACACAAAAACATTTGCGGAGGCTCTCAATAATAATCTGCCCAAGCAACAGAGACGTCCAAAGCAGAAACCCAAGCAACTTCCACCCTACCAACACAACCCAAACGACACATAGCCCACAGACTCAGTGTGCTACTCAACCACAGCCAATAAGGCAAAACAACATATCCAACACACTAGTCATAGGTGACTCTACAGTCAAAGCACACAGATGTCCCACTCACCAGGCTAAAAGTACAATTGTATACCTACCATAAATGTTAATGTTCGAGTGTATTCACTGTTGCAGTCATTACACTTGGGTTATCCTGCTGGTAGGCTACCCGCAGTCGGCCTGAATTCCAAAGTCCTGATCCGGTGTCGGTTGCTGTCGCCTCTTCCCTGACATCTGTGCACCAGGGTTATAAAAGATGCAGCCAACGCCATTTTCTTCAGTTTTTCTTGCCCCAAATGTCAGGTGCCCTCCAAAAGGGTAGGCTAAAAATTATTGCTCATAAAAAAGCATGCACTAACATAAACATTACCTTCATCTAAAAGCAAATACACCACATAGGTTTTATAGGTTGTATAGGTTCATACTAGGCTATCTGCCCTAGGGCATTTATAAGCCTAGCCAGAATGTGTTTGGCTTTCGCCACCCATTTTAAATTTATTTTGCTATGCCCTTTTTCGAGGTTAGTATACTGTGCCTCTGTCTAACAGTGACACAGAAGTGATACCCGGGGTAAACCTACGATCTCCCATCCACTCATCAAGATTCCTCTTGAAGAGAGTCAATGAGGGACTCTGCCTAACCTGGACTGGGATTTTATTCCAGAGTGAAGGGAGCCTCTGGGTTATGAATCTGTCCCTCCAGCATGTCCTATTTATTTCAGTGCTGAGGTTCAAGTCTCTCGAGCGTGGCTCGATGGGATTTGGATTTTCTGAGGTGCAGCATGTCCATTAATTCCGGGTTGGACATGGCTTTATCGTCAGGCACAGATCGCCTCTGAACAGGCGGTATGCCACTGAGTAGAGCTGGAGTTTCATTAACCGGGCAGCATATGGCATCTGTTTGAGCCCTTTGATCCTCTTGGTGAGGTACTTTTGGGGTCTTTCCAGTTGCTGCAGGTGTCTGGTAAGGTACATCCCAAAAGGGGCATTGTACTCAATTATGGGCCTGATGAGGGATGAGTAAAGAGGCACGATGACCTCCCCGATCTAGATGTGAATCCCTTCATGATTAGGTGGGCTATATAAAATGTTTTTCTAACCACTTTGGCCACGTGGTTGTCAAATGAGAGATTGCTATCAACTTGGGTCCCCAGGTCCCTAATTACTTCTTCTGTACTTAATGGATTACCACCTATGTGGTAATTTGTGGGCACTTTGTTTTTGCCAAAGGGGATGACTATACACTTTTTGGCATTTAGCTTGAGGCCATGGCTCTGGCACCAGTTGTCTGTTTCTATGAGGCCCTTTTGGAGGATGCTTGTGTCGGCTGGAGAGTCGATTATGGCGCCCAGTTTGCAGTCATCTGCGAACTTGGTCAGCCACAGTCCTTCTGTGTTGGCCTGTACCTCTGAAAAATATATACTGAACAAGAGAGGTCCCAGGACTGAGCCTTGTGGGACACCACTTGTAACTGGTTTGGAGTCTGACATGGCTCCAGCAATTCTAACCATGTGGGTTCTGTCCTTGAGCCAGTTTGCAATCCATCTAGTGACATAGGGGTTTATATTTAAGCTGGTGAGCTTATCTATAATGCCCGACTGGGGTATTGTACCGAAGGCTTTTGCGAGGTCCAGGTAGGCTGTGTGGACCACCTTCCCCTCGTCAATGGCCTTGGTGACGGTTTCAAAGAAATCAACCAGGTTTAAGAGGCAGGATCTGCCCTTAACAAAGCCGAACTGGGTAGGATCCAGTGTCTGTAGGTCCCCAATATCTTTATTTATGAGGTCCATGATGATCCTTTCCATAGCTTTGCAGACCAAGCTAGTCAGGCTTATGGGGCGATAGTTTCCAGGATCCGTTGAGGCACCACCTTTATGGAGAGGGACCACTGTTGCTGTACGCCACTCTTTGGGCACATATCCTGTAGTAAGGCTGAGATTGAGCAGTAGTTTTATGTTTGAGGTTAGCTCTTCTTGGAGTTCATGTAGGACGCAGCCCGGGACACTGTCAGGTCCCATTGATGCTGTGTTTTTTGCTTTGGAAAGGGCGGCTCTTACCTGAGCATCTGAGATGTCAGGGGGGCCGCACTCTGCTGGGATAGATATTTGCCCTTTTGGTGGGGGGGGGGGGGGAGAAGTTTGCGCTGAACCTGTCAGCCAGGATGTTGGCAATGCTTGTGGGTTCGGTGTATTTTTTGTCATTTTGGACTAATTCTGAGCATATCTGGGAATTACCACCCAGGTTCCTAACATAAGTAAAGAAAGCCTTGTGATTATCCTTAGTGTCCTGTGCAATTTTTCTCTCGAAGCTGGCCTTAGACAATTTTATGAGTGCCCGTAGTTTTTGCTAATACTGATCAGTGATGCCTTCCCTTTTTGGGATTTTGCTCTATCATTTAGTAGCTTCCTCCTTCTATTGTATAGTTTGTTTATGGCTGGGGTCCACCAGACAGGACGTTTGCCTTTGGAGGATTGGGTCTTGGTTTTATTTGGGATCGCATGATCCATGCATTCCTGAAGGTGTTCATAGAATGCGTTTATAAAGGATTCTGCGGTCTGGGACGTATTTTCCACAGGCCGGGGGGCTTTGAAGGATTCCACTTGGTTTTGAGGAGTGTGAAATTTGCTGTAGAAGTTTTTCACTGTGGTTTTCTGGGCAGGGGGTGGGGTCGGGATGTGAATATCCAGTGAGATTAGTTTATGGTCTGATCTTACCAGTGAGGGATACACTTCTGGTCTGGAGCATATAGTCCCCATGTTGGTGATGATCAGGTCCAGTATGTTTTCCCCTCTTGTGGGAGTGGTAACAAGTTGTTCCATAGCATTGGAGTTTATAAATTCTAGGAACCTTTGGGATAGGGTGTTGGAGCTAGAGTAATGCTCCCAGTCTATGTTTGGGTAGTTGAAGTCGCCCAATATAATGGTGTTTGGAGAGACCTTCATATTTTCCAGTGTTCTCAGGAAGGCCGAGTGGGGTTCCTGGGTTTGGGAGGGAGGTCTGTAGCAGGCTATAAACTGGAAGGCAGTTTTACCTACTGTTAGTTGCACATGGATAGTCTCTGATGCTTCGTGCTTTGCCACCAACCTGGAAGTGTGGGTATCTTTGATGAATATCGATACTCCCCCTCCTTTTGTGATTCGGTTCAAGTTTTGGGGCCGAAAAGCATGGTATGAGATATAACCTGGTAGTGCTGGGGTGCTCTCGGGAGCCCTGAACCGGGTTTCTGTTACTGCACAGATATCGATGTTCTCCATGTAAGGAGAGTTTTGAGTGCATGCATCTTGAGGTTTAGACTTCTGGCATTGAGTAGCATTACTCTTAGTTTCTTATCCCTTGTGATACCTATGGAGGTGGGTTTGTCTTTTGAGCCTTGCCTAAAAAAGGCACTATGGGGGTAGCAAGAGCCTTTGCCAATATCCGAAAGCCCAGCGGTGACAGGTGCAAGCCATCCCTAGCAAAGCATCGTGGCTTGTCGAGCATATCATCCCAAGCTGACAGGCATTGGATCCCCTTTGAATGACACCAGTACTTAAGCCAGTTGTTGAAATTGATCATCTTGTCTTCATATTGTGGCATCATTCTTGGTGAGGGTAAGATGCTACTCAAGGTCAGGGTCATACCGGCCTGGGCTACATGCTCAGAGAGCTCCTCTATGTCTATTTTCATGTAGTCCAGGGAGGTACATCTCAGGTCATTCACACCAGCATGGACAATGACTGAGTCATATTTGTACTTGCCTTGGAGTGACCTGAGTGCTTGTGTTATGTGGCGGATCCCAGCGCCCAACAGGCTGCTCACCGTGACCCTCTCCTTGTTCAGCCTGGTGAGCAGGACGTCAGTGTGCCTGACGATAGAGTCACCTATTACAAGTGTATCAGGTGTGTTGTTTAGTCTTAAGGGCTGTGACTGTTCGGCACACTGGCTTTGTGAGATATGTGTTGCACGTGTTTTGTTTTGGGGTAGCGGTTGCTTGGGTGTCTGCTTTGGAGGTCTCTGCTGCTTAGGCAGATCTTTATTTAGAGCCTCAGTATGTTTTGTGTGATTATGTGTTTGGTTTGCTGTCGTGGTAGGTCTATGTGAGACTGGAATTGTAGTGAGTGTGGTTTCCTTCTCCTCCTGACTGGTTATGCCAGTACTGAGTTGAGAGAGCTTAGCCTCCAGTTTGGCTATATGGTTGCATCTCTCACATGTGTTGGAATTTGTTGAGAGGAGGAGAGGGTTGTCTGTGTACATGA
Source organism: Protopterus annectens (assembly GCF_019279795.1). Taxonomy (NCBI): domain Eukaryota; kingdom Metazoa; phylum Chordata; order Ceratodontiformes; family Protopteridae; genus Protopterus; species Protopterus annectens. The sequence goes on along the minus strand of NC_056729.1, from coordinate 444,460,106 downwards.
GGTAGTTGTAACATTGCCTCAAGATTCCCAGATTCACCAGCTGGACCAGAGAGGAGATTGACAACTGACCTTTGGACATGCTAGAATAATATTGGGAATTTCTTTATAATTGAAAACAAGGGCCAGTGGGGAGTGAGGGTGTAGTGCTTTTAATTTTTAGTGCTGACTTATATAACTGCTTTAGTGAGCAAGTGCCAGGTAACTTAAGTGCAATGTGTTACAGGTAACTTAAATGCAAAAACGACAAACAGTAACTTTCTTTCAAGTGAAACAATGAAATAAGTACAGTAAGCAATGCAGATATCACTAGTGATCCACAGAAGCACTGAGAAGCCGCGTATTAGGTGGAATTAGCGTTCCAGGGAAATAACAAGCAAACAAACAACAAGCATATAAACAGAGCTAGATTCAGCAGGCCTGGATCTAGTCTATGCTACAGCAAACAAGGTGTACCAATTTCAGTAAGATACAGTTCAAATATTCAGGCACTATAAACCTTTAACCAGAAATTCCCAGCTCAGAAAGGCAGAGTCCAGCCTCTTCTCCCACAAGAGTGCAGACCACAAACATTCTTAATGTAAAATAACTGGCCTGAAGCCCATGTGCTTAAACCAGAACTAATACACTTTAAGAATAACAGACACTGGGCTCTCAATCAGCAGTTCCCAACTTAGAAGGATGAAAGCTACCTGTCCTGCCACCACAGTGCATGCCACAAACCTTCCTAATGTAAAACAACTGGTCTGAACCCCAAGTGCTTAATCCAAAAGACTTAGAATGATAGCTACACTTTAATCAAGTTACTACCAAGCAGTAATAAATACAATTGAATACTTTAGAGAATGCCTGGATTAGTGCTCAAGTTACACAAACAAAGCTAGATCCAGCAGGCCCGAATCCAGTCTATGCCACAGCAAACAAGGCGCACCAACTTTAGTAAGAAGCAGTTCAGATATACATGCACTATAAGCCTTTAACCAGAAATTCCCAGCTCAGAAGGGCAGAGTCCAGCCTCTCCTCCCACAAGAGTGCAGACCACAAACCCTCTTAATGTAAAATAACTGGCCTGAAAGCCCAAGTGCTTAAACCAGAATTAATACACTTTTAGAATAACAGACACTGAGTCCTCAATCAGCAGTTCCCAACCTAGAAGGATGTAAGCTACCTGTTCTGCCACTAAAGTGCAGACCACAAATCCTCTCAGTGCAAAACAACTGGTCCAAAGCCCAAGTGTTTAAACCAAAAGGCTTAGAATGAGTTACACCAAGCAGTAATAAATACAATTGAGTACTTTTAAGATGATGCAAAAGTAAAATAAAGTAGGTAGAAACACAAGTACAGTAAAAGCAGATGAATTTTTTTTTTTTTTCTGAACAAGTGCTGAGGTCAAAGAAACAGATTTGAGTGCTGAAACAACTGGCTAGTTATAAAAAAAAAAAAACTAAGCTAGATGGCTTCCCTCCAACACAGAAGGGCTTGGGGGCTCAGAAGCCTACAAATAGTCTATACCACTTAACAGGAAAGGCAGGAAACAAGCTTAATTTTTTTTTCTGTTTCTCAGATGCTCTCTTTGTACACAGTAGGAGTGCCTGAAATCAGAATATGATCTCACTGCACTCAGTTGAGTGAGCAAATGAGATGGGCCCAGAAGGAGTATCCAAACACAAATTTACAAGAGGGTTGGGCAGTTTCAAGGCCACTAAGATTAACACCAAAACAAAAACAGGGAGGGTGGATGGGACTAACTAAAGAGCAGAGTCAAAACTTCCAGTTCAGTTAATATTCCTGCAACACAGTTAAAATCAATTTAAATACTGTATTTTTGGAAAAAAAAAGTGCAGATAAAGGTACTTAAATTCTCTTATACGTCCAGTTGAATATAGCTAGTTCTTAGCCGGCCAAAGCTGAGGTTTTTAAGCAGAAAATATTTCACACTGTACCACTTAAATAGGCAAGGACAGGATAGAATAGAGAAGTACAGATAAGTCCCAGCAATGAAAGGGGGATGGCGGGAGGGTAACCTGGACTGCAACAGTGAATACACTCGGACATCTACATTTATGGTAGGTACACAACTGTACTATGTTCATCGTGTTTCACTGTTGCAGTCATTACACTTGGGTTGAATCCCAAAGCTGAGGTTGGGTGGCTGGGCCTAGATAGAATTAGGAGTGGCTATGAGGCTCTGCAGAACTGCAGTGGCGTAGCCTGCTCTGGATTTAGAGTAAAGAGGTAAGTGGTAGTGCTTTGTAAATGTGTGCACTGAAGTCCAAGTTGCAGCCTTCAAAATGTCCTTGGTTGGTACTCCTCTGAGGAAGGCTGCTGAAGTGGCCGCTGCTCTGGCTGAATGTGGCCCTAATGCCCTTAGGCACTGATTTGCCATGTTGTGAATAGCAGAAATGAATGCAGTGGCCTATCCATTTTGAAACAGTCTGATTTGAAATAGCTTTTCCTTGGGATCCTGCAGCATATGCCACTAAGATCTGCTCAGTTTTTCTGAAGGCTTTAGTTTTGTCCAAGTAGAAGCGTAACTGTCTGTGTATGTCCAAAGAATGCAGAAGTCTCTCTCCCTTATTCTGTGGGTTTGGATAAAAGTAGGTAAATGAATGGTTTGGTTAAGAGCCACACTGGACACTACCTTAGGCATAAATGGTGGGTTTGTCCTTAGAGAAACCCTGTCCGGATGGAAAATAATAAAAGGTTCCACAGCCATTAGTGCCTGTAACTCAGACTCTTCTTGCTGAGGTTATTACTAGGAGCAGAGCTGTTTTCCATGATACGTATTTTATGTCAAGCCGTACTGGCTGGCTCAAAAGGAGGCAGTGAGTTTTTCCAAGACAAAGTTGAGGTCCCATACAGGTGCTGGAGCTCTCCTTGGAGGTCTTATGTTCTTGGCACCTCTGAGGTACTGCCTTAGCAGTGGAAAAAATAGGTGGATCCGTATTGTAATGAGCTGAAATGGCAGAGGCATGGATCTTCATTGATGAAAAGGATAGGCCTTTGTCCAGCATCTCAGATCGGTATTGTAAAATATGAGGAATATTTGGTACAAGCGTGTCCATTCCTTGTGCCTGGTTCCAAGCACAGAATCTCTTCCATTTTTCTGAATAAGATTTTATGGTGCTGGGCCTCCTGGCCTCCAAAATAACATCGATATCTATTTTAGTGAGAGGTGAGTTCTGAATGGTTACATTATCAGCCATGCAGCCAGATTTAGGGTTCTGAGTTGCTGTGCAGGATCTGATTGTTTTGTTGGGTCAGCAAATGAGGAATTTGGGGTAATGTCCAGGCTGGGCCTTGAGACAAGCTCTTTAGGATTGGGTACCAGTGCTGGCGTGGCCAGCCTGGGGCAATCAGTATCATTTTTGGCTTCTCTTGTCTGACCTTTAGGAGTACCTTTTCCAGCTAAATGATAGGGCATCCACTTTCCATGCTTGCTTGTGATACATCCTTGTACAGAATCTCTGTAGTTGGCAGTTGTGTGGGGAGGCAAACAGATCTATGTCTGGGCATCCCCATTTCCTTGTTATCATGCTGAAGATTTGTGGATATAGTTTCCACTCGTGAGGATCCTTGAGATTTCTGCTTAGTTTGTCTGCCAGAGTATTTGTCTTTCCTGGCAGGAATTGTGCTTACAGGTGTACTTGATAAGTCAATGCTGTGTTCCACAAAGTCATGGCTTATCTGCAGAGGGGGTAGGAATGTGTGCCTCCCTGCTTGTTTATGTACCACATGACTGTAGTATTGTCCGTCTTTACCAGCAGTTGTACTGGATGAAGTAGATCCTTGAAGGCTGTCAGGGCATTCTGAACAGCAAGCATCTCTTTTTGATTGATATGAAGATGCATTTGGCTTGCTGGCCATGTTCCCTAAATACATTTTCCTGCCATGTGGGCCCCCCAGGCATAATATGATGCATCTGTTGTTAGTGTCTGCCTGGCCGTGGGTAGAGTGAATGGCTGTCCCTTGTTGTGGTGACAGGCCTGTGCCCACCATCGAAACTCCTGTTGCAGGCAGGGAATGAGGGTAATTAATGTTTCCAGGCTGTGGCAATGTTGAGTCCAAACACTTTTTAGATACCATTATAGTTTCCTCATATGCAGTCTTGCATATGGAATTAGTAGAATGCAGGATGCCATGAAGCCCAAAGCCTGCAGAATTTTTCTTGCAGATAACTGTGTCTTTGTTGCTAACATTTCGAAATAAGAAGTCAGTTGCCTTTGTTTGTCTGGCATGAGATAAGCCATCTGGGCAGTTGTATTTAAGCTTGCACCCAGGAATATTATCTCTTGAGAGGGTACTTAGTTTTGATTTCTTTTCATTTACCGTGCATCCTAGGCAAATTAGTAATCTTTTTACAAACGCCAGATGCCTCAGTAGAATGTCTTTGTTCTCTGCTTGAATAAGGCAATCGTCCAAGTAAGGGTATATTTGAATTCCCCTTTGCCTGCAGAAAGCAATGACTGGTACCAGGCATTTTGTGAAGACCCTGGGCGCAGTAGATAAGCCAAAGGGTAGTGCAGAGAATTGGTAGTGCATTGATCCAGCTATGAATCTGAGGTATCGCCTGCAAGATTGTCTGATTGGGACATGCAGGTATGCCTCTTTTAGGTCCAAAGTTACAAGCCAAGCCTTCTTGCCCAGCATGGTGTTTAGAATAGACAGGTCCAGTATAGGTCTCCAGGCTTTGTCCTTTCTGGTTACCAGGAATAGTCTTGAGTAAAATCCTTGTCCCTGCTCTCGCTGAATGGCCCTCATGTCCATGAGGGATGTAACTTGCTTTTGTGCCTCTGCCCATTGATTTTGTGGCAGGTCTGGCATACCTTTTGCTTTTGGCAGGGTGTGAAAGTGGAACCTGTAGCCCTGGGACACTATATTCAAGACCCATTTGTCCTGGGTGATTATATGCCAATTTTGTGAAAAAAGTGCTAGTTTTCTCCCTAAGGGGGCTGCCAAAAGATAAGTGCTTGGTATTGGCAGAGTAAAGTCATTGGGACTGTTTTCCGTATGGCTGTGATTTGTCTTCTCCACTTTTGGAGGTAGAAGCACCCCATTGCTCAGGCCTGTATGAGCCTTGGGGCTGGGATCTGCCTCTAGGGTGTCTGTATCTGCCTCTTTGTGGCCTGTCTGACACTGGAAAGGACCAATTCTTTGAAGGCCAGTTCCTGCTAAATCTGGGTGGTTGTACCTGTAAGAAATCCTTAACTGTCTGCATAGATTTCACTTTATCCTCCATTTTCTTCAACACCTCTTCTGCCTTAACACCAAACAAAGCATCATGCTGTAAAGGAGCATCCAATAATTTTGCTTTAACATGATCAGGCAGATTTTGTTCCTTTAACCAAGCGTGCCTTCTAATGACAGTACCCGTAACAGCGGCCCTGCAAGAGGCCTCCAGTGAATCAAAACCACATTGCAAAGTATGCTTTCCCACTTGTTCAGCTGCATGCAATAAATCCTGCATTTCCTTGTTATCTGGACATTCAGAATTTGTCAACATTTTCTGTTTTAGCAATGACATTAAATATTGCTGATATTTAAGCATATGAAACTAACAATTTAAAACCCTTACAGCCAAGGTAGCAGAAGTGTAAACTTTTTTTCCCCATCTGTCCAGTGCCCTAGAATCCCTATCAGAGGGGACAGAGTTTTTTGCAGTGGAAGCCTTGACCCCTTTGGGACCCTGAGATATAGTTTCTAGGTCAGCAGCAGGGTTTTTATATAGAAATTTGTGGGAATCTGGAACCCTGTAGTATCTGTCTGGCTTAACTGGTGCAGGGGGTAAAGAATCAGGAAACAGGCTGGACTCTGAAAATACATCATCTACTATGTCTAAAACAGGTGGAATAGCAAGAGGTCTGTGCTGAGGTAGTAAAAGAAAGTCTCTGAGCCTTTTCTTAGATTCTGAGTAATCTTGGCTATCCCAGTGAAAGTGCTCCCTCATGGTGTGAAGGGTTTCCCCAAAAGAATAATCCTCAGGAGGAGAGGCTGAAGGAATAGACTCTTCAGCATCAGAATCCTCATAGGGAGGAATGGAGTATCCCTGCTCAGAAGAGGAGTCAGAGGAAATGGAAATCTGATCTAAAGATTCATATTCTGTCTCTTGCCTAGGCCTCTTATCAGGAGGGGGATGAGAACCCCTGATCAAAGTAATTAGGTCTTCGGCCATTTTAAGCATCTGTTTTTTAGACATGGAAGTCTATGCAGGTGAATGCTGTACTTGTTTCTTTGTCTTTAGAGCTGTTTAGTCTTTGCCTTTGAAGCTGAGGTTGGCTTAACATATAACTGTGTAGGTCTGAAAACACCCTCAGAAGCCGATGCTTGCTCAGTGGCTCCGGACACATCTGAGGGAATAGTTTCCGAGTGTCCAATACCTTGAGTATCCAGAGGCCTAGTCGGCTCCACTTGGGAGTCGGAAGCGGCCTGTGGCTCTGAGGTAGCAGGCGTCAGGGGCTGTGGAAGCGCCTCACTGAGAACCGGTGACTGGCCTAGCGGAGGCCTTGTCGTCGGTTCTGGACCTCGGATGCCTGTCCTTTCCCTTGTGCTTTTTATGAACTCCAGTCGTTGGCTGTTCTGACGGCATTATATAATTAAATCTTCGGCCAAAGTAATGAAAGGCAAAATCGTACCAACGCTTAATAGTGAGTTGATTAAATCTAGCACAAAATAGACAGCTAGCAAGTACAGTTTTGTATCTACCATAAATGTAGATGTTTGAGTGTATACAATGCTGCAGTCATTACACTTGGGTTATCCTGCCATCAGGCGGTCCCTCAGTCGGCCTGAGTTCCAAAGTCTTGGCCTGGCATCGGTTGCTGTCACTTCTTCCCTGACGTCAGTGCGACAGGGGTATATAAGATGCAGCCGACGCCATTTTCTTCAGTTTTTCTTGCCCCAGATGTCAGCTGCCCCCAAAATGGAAGGCTATGCAAATTGCTAATAAAACATACATATGAAACGCAATCAAAAAACTTTCAGTTACCAGCAAATACTCGCCTTAGGTAGTAAAGGGTATAAGAGTTAGGTACGTACCAGCAAGAAAGAGGGGAAGGAGGGAGGGTAACCTGGACTGCAGCAGTGTATACACTCGAACATCTACATTTATGGTAGGTACAAAACTGTACTATGTTCATCGTGTTACACTGCTGCAGTCATTACACTTGGGTGGAATCCCAAAGCTGAGGTTGGGTGGCTGGTTCTATAAGGCATTAGGGGTGGCTATAAGGCCCTGCAACACTGCAGTGGCAAAGCCAGCTCTGGATTTAGAGTAAAGAGGCAGGTGGTAATGCTTGGTGAAGGTATGTACAGAACTCCAAGTTGCTGCTTCCAAAATGTCCTTGGTAGGTACTCCTCTGAGGTAGGCAGTTGAAGTGGCTGCTGCCCTGGTGAAATGAGACCTAACGTTGTTAGGTACAGTTTTCCCATGGTGTGTACAGCAGAAACGTATACAGTGTCCTATCCATTTTGAAATCGTTTGTTTTGAAATGGCTTTTCCCTGTGCTCCTGCAGCATATGCTACAAACAATTGCTCAGTTTTGTCCAAGTAGAAGCGTAACTGCCTGTGTATGTCCAAGGAATGCAGAAGTCTCTTCCCTTTATTCTGTGGGTTTGGATAAAAAGTTGGCAAGTGAATAGTTTGGTTTAGAGCCACACTTGATACCACCTTTGGCATAAAAGTAGGGTTTGTTCTTAAAGACACCCTGTCTTAGTGGAAAATGATGAAAGGTTCCACTGCCATTAGTGCCTGTAATTCTGAAACTCTTCATGCTGAGGTTATTGCCAGGAGCAGAGCAGTTTTCCAAGAGAGATATTTTAAATCTGCTGAGTTAGCTGGCTCAAAAGGAGGTAAAGTTAATTTTTCCAACACATAGTTGAGGTTCCAAGTTGGAGTTAGTGTTCTACGGGGCGGTCTTATGTTTTTAGCCCCTCTGAGGTACAGTTACAGCAAAGGATTAGAAAAAAATAGGTGGGTCTGTGTTGTAATGAGCAGAGATGGCAGAGGCATGGATCTTGATGGATGAGAAGGAGAGGCCTTTGTCCAGCATCTCAGTTAAATATTGTAATATCAGAGGAATATTTGGGACAAGAGGATCAAGGCTGTGAGCCTGGTTCCAGGCTCAGAATCTCTTCCATTTATCCGAATAGGCTTTCCTGGTGCTAGGCCTTCTGGCCTCCAGAATGACATCCATAACAGCTTTGGAGAGAGGCATTGCTTGCTTGACTAACGAATCTGCCATGCAGGCAGGTTTAAAGTCTTTAGCTGGCTGTGAAGTATTTGACTGCTGTGCTGAGTCAGAAGACGTGGGATTTGAGGCAAAATCCAGGGCCCTTGTGCTAAGTTCTTTAAGATTGGGTACCAGTGCTGGCGTGGCCAGTCTGGGGCAATCAGGATCATGTTTGGCCTTTCTTTCCTGGCTTTTATGAGTACCTTTGGAAGGAGAGGTAGTGGTGGGAAAGCATATACTTGTAGGTTTTTCCAGCTGAATGAGAGGGCATCTACTTTCCATGCTTGTGGGTGGTAAGTCCTAGTGCAGAATTTCTGTAGCTGGCAGTTCATTGGGGATGCAAACAGATCTATGTCCGGGCTCCACCATTTTTGCGTTTTCTGAATATTTGTGGATGTATTTTCCACTCGTGCGGATCCATGATGTTTCTGCTTAAGTCGTCTGCCAGTGTGTTTTTCTCTCCTGGCAGGAATTGTGCTTGCAGATGAACTTGATAGGTTAGAGCTGTGTTCCACAAGGTCATGGCTTGTCTGCAGAGGGGATAAGAATGAGTGCCCCCTTGCTTGTTTATGTACCACATAACTGTGGTGTTGTCTGCCTAGTAGTAGTTGTCCTGGATGCAGAAGGTCCTTGAAAGCTATCAGGGCATTTTGTACAGCTAGCATCTCTTTTTGATTGATGTGAAGATGCCTTTGTTCTGCGGGCCACTTGCCCTGAATACATTTTCCTGCCATGTGTGCTCCCCAGGCGTAATCCGATCCATCTGTTGTCAGTGTTTGCCTGGCTGTGGGTTGAGTGAAAGGCTGTCCCTTGTTGAGGTGACAAGCTTGAGCCCAACATCGAAACTCCTGTTGAAGGCACGGAATTAGTGGTATTACTGTTTCCAAACTTTGACAGTGTTGAGACCAGACACTCTTTAGGTACCATAGTAGTTTCCTCATATGCAGTCTGGCATATGGAATTAGTAGTATGCAAGATGCCATGTAACCCAAGGCCTGCAGAATTTTTCTTGCAGGGAGTTGGGCATTTGTTGCCATCAATTGAAAATATTGAGTCAGTTGTCCTTGCTTGTCTGGCGTGAGATAAGCCATCTGGGCCGTTGTATTCAAGCTGGCACCCAGGAATATTATCTCTTGTGAGGGCACTAGTTTTGACTTCTTTTCGTTTACTGTGTACCCTAGGCAACTTAATAACTTTTTTACAAATGCCAGATGTTTTAGAAGAATGTCCTTGCTCTCTGCTTGAATCAGGCAGTCGTCCAGGTACAGATAAATTTGAATTCCTTTCTGTCTGCAAAATGCAATTACTGGTGCCAGGCACTTTGTGAAGACCCTGGGCGCAGTAGATAAGCCAAAGGGCAGTGCAGAGAATTGGTAGTGCATCGAACCAGCTATGAATCTGAGGTATCTTCTGCAGTTTTGTCTGATAGGGACATGCAGATATGCCTCCTTGAGGTCCAAAGTTACGAGCCAAGCCTTCTTGCCCAGCATGGGAAGAAGCTGCTGTAGTGTCAACATTTTGAATTTTGGAACATCCAGGTAAGTGTTTAGAGAAGAAAGATCCAGAATGGGCCTCCAGGCTTTTTCCTTTCTGGGAACCAGAAAGAGTCTTGAGTAAAAACCTTGTCCTTGCTCCTGTGTTGGTACCTTTTGAATAGCTCTCATGTCCATGAGTGCTGTAATTGATCTTTGAGCCTCTGCCCATCGATTTGGTGGCAGATTTGGCAATCCTTTTAGCCTTGGCAGAGTGTGAAAGTGGAACCTGTAACCTTGAGATACAATGTTGAGAACCCATTTGTCTTTGGTGATCATATGCCAATTGTGAGAGAAAAGTGCCAGTTTTCATCCCAGTGGAGCTGCCAAGAGAGAACTGCTTGGCAGCTGTAATGGGAAGTCATTGTGGCTGTTTTTTGTAAGGTTGAGGCCTGTCTTCCCCTTCTTTCTGGGTTGATGCACCCCACTGTCGAGGCCTGTAAGGACCTTGTGGTTGACCTCTGCCTCTTGGACATCTGTATCTGCCCCTTTGAGGTCTGTCTGTAACTGGAAAGGACCAATTCTTTGTTGGCCAATTTCTGCTAAATCGAAGAGGCTGAACCTGTAAGAAATCCTTCACCGTTTGCATAGATTTTGCCTTATCCTCCATTTTCTTTAATACCTCTTCTGCCTTAACTCCAAATAAAACATCCTGCTGCAAAGGTGCAGCCAATAATTTTGCTTTAACATGATCTGGTAACGTCTGTTCTTTTAACCAAGCATGTCTTCTAATGACAGATCCTGTAACTGCTGCTCTACAGGAGGCCTCTAATGAATCAAAACCACATTGCAAAATATGCTTTTCCACTTGTTCAGCTGCATGCAATAAATCCTGCACTTCTTTATAATTAGGAAAATCTGTGTCTGGAAGCATTTTTTGTTTTAACTGAGACAACAAATATTGCTGATACAGCATGTGAAACTGGCAATTTAAGGCCCTCATAGCTAAAGTTGCAGATGTATATACTTTCTTCCCCCATCTGTCTAGTGCTCTGGAATCTGTCAGAGGGGACTGGATTCTTTGCTGAGGATGCCTTTACCCCTTTGGGGCCCTGAGAAATAGTTTCAGGGTCAGCAGCAGGGCTTTTATAAAAAAATTTGTGAAAGTCAGGGACTCTGTAGAATCTATCAGGCTTAATTGGAGCAGGAGGTAAAGAATCAGGATTTAAACTGGATTCAGTATACACATCATCCACAATATCTAACACTGGCAGAATAGCAAGGGGTCTGTGTTGAGGTAATAAAAGGAAATCTCTGAGCCTTTTCTTGGATTCTGAATAATCCTGGCCCTCCCAATGGAAATGCTCCCTCATGGTATGTAAGGTTTCCCCAAAGGAGTAGTCCTCTGGCGGAGAGGCTGAAGGAATTGATTCCTCAGCATCAGAATCCTCATAAGGGGGTAAAGAGTATCCTAGGTCTGAGGAAGAGTCTGAAGAGATGGATACCTGGTCAGATGAGTCATAGTCTGCATCCTGTCTAGGCCTTTTATCAGGTGGGGGATGGGACCCCCTGATCAGGGTGATTAGGTCTTAGGCCATTTTGAGCATTTGTTTCTTAGGCATGGAGGCCTGTCCTGGTGAATGTTGAATTTGTTTCTTTGTTTTTAAAGGAGTTTTAGCCTTAGCAGAAGATTTAATGGTTAGCTGAGTAGGTCTGAAAACACCCTCTGAAGCTACAGGTTGTTCAGCTACTCCGGATCCCTCTGAAGGGTTTGTCACGGTAGGCTGTAAAAGTGGTGCGTCCGAAGGCCCAGCCATCTCCACATGGGAGTCAGAGGTGGCCTGAGGTTCTAAAGAAGCGGTCGTCAGGGGCTGCGAAGGCACCTCGCTGAAAACCGGAGAACCGACGACTGGCCTAGAAGAGGCTTTGTTGTCAGTTTTGGGCCTCGGATGCCTGTCCTTGCCTTTGCGCTTTTTGTGAATTCCGGTCGTCGGTAGTTCCGATGGCATGGTATAATTGAATTCTCTGCCAAAATAATGTCGGGCAAAATCAAACCGATGTTTAATAGTGTGCTTGTTAAACCTAGCACAAAATCGACAACCAGTGACGTCGTGGTCTAGGCCTAGGCAATGGATACAATATGAATGGAAATCCTTATGAGGTACTTGCTTCCCACAAGAAATACAGTTATTAACTTTTACTGACATCGGTCTGAGGCAAGAAAAAGTTTCCCCAACGGGGTACTTAGCTTTGTAGAAGACTTCGGTTCTGGATTCGGAAATGAAAATCTCAGGAGTCGGCCGACCGGCACTTGCGAACTGCTTTTGCTTCGGGCACCGTGCGGCAAGAAAGACTGAAGAAAATGGCGTCGGCTGCATCTTATATGCCCCTGTCACACTGACGTCGGGGAATAAGCGACAGCAACCGACGCCGGACCAAGACTTTGGAACTCAGGTCGACTGAGGTACCACCTGATGGCAGGATAACCCAAGTGTAATGACTGCAGCAGTGTAACACGATGAACATCTTCGTGGTCAGGGCTTAGGCAAGGAATACAGTAAGAATGAAAATCCTTATGAAGTATTTGCTTCCCACAAGAAATACAATTTTTAACTTTTTCTGACATCGGTCTGGAGCAAGAAAAAAGTTTCCCCAATGGGGTACTTAGCTTTAATGAAGACTTCGGATCTGAAATTCGGTTTTGTAAATATCAGGAGTCGGCCGACCGGCGCTTGCGAACTGCTTTTGCTTCGGGCACTGCTCGGCAAGAAAGACTGAAGAAAATGGCGTAAGCTGCATCTTTTATACCCCTGGCACACTGACATCAGGGAAGAGGCGACAGCAACCGACGCCGGACTAGGACTTTGGAATTCAGGCCGACTGCGGGTAGCCTGCCAGTAGGATAACCCAAGTGTAATGACTGCAACAGTGAAACACAATGAACATCAAGGAGAAGGTTACTGTCAGCTGCCTGACAGGTGACAGGATCCACCACATAACCAACACACTCAGGTCACTCCACAACAAGTACAAATATGACTCTGTCATTGTCCATGTTGGTGTGAACGACCTGAAACGTACCTCCCTGGACTACATGAAAAGAGACATGGAAGAGCTCTCTGATCTTGTAGCCCAGGCAGGTATGACCCTAGCCCTGAGTAGCATTCTGCCATAGCCCAGAATGTTACCGCAGTAGAAGGACAAAATGATTGACTTCAACAATTGGCTGAGCTTCTGGTGTCATTCTAGAGGGATCCAGTATATATCTGCTTGGGATGACATGGTCGACAGGCCACGATGCTTTGCCAGAGATGGCCTGCACTTGTCTCCCCTGGGATTCTGGATACTGGCTAAGGCTCTTGCCGCCCCTATAGCACCTTTTTTTAGGCAAGGTTCAAACAACAAATTCACCACCATAATAGGAACAGGCAAGCAAAAACTGAAGGTAATACTAATCAATGCTAGAAGTCGAAATCTCAAAATGCACTCACTCGAGGCACTCTTTAAAATGGTGAACATCGATATCTGTGCAGTGACTGAGACCTGGTTCAAGGCTCCAAAGAGCACCCCTGCACTACCAAGCTATAACTCATACCACACTTTTTTCAGCCATGTAACCTGCACCAGAACACCGAAGACGGAGGTGTGTCCATATTCATTAAGGATATCCACACCTCCAGGCTAGCCGCTCAGCATAATGCATCTGAGGTTATCCAAGTGCAACTATGGGCAAAACTGCAATCCAAATTGTAGCTTGCTACAGATTCCCCACCATGCCCCTAGATTCCCACTCCTCTTTTCTTGATGTACTGGAAAATATTAGGGTTCAACCAAACACCCTAATAATGTGCTATTTCAACTACCCCACTGTTAACTGGGAAAACTACTCATATACCAACTCCTTCACACAACGTTTTCTGGAATTCATAAACTCCAATACCCTGGATCAACTTATCCACACCCCCACCAGTGGCAACAGTATCCTAGACCTAGTCATTACCAATATGAGTGACCGGTGTTCCACACTCCTCGTTGGTCTGATCTGACCATAAATTAATCAACCTTGATATCCACATCCTGCTCCCACCCCCCATTAAGGAAACCATGGTAAAAATCTCTCCAAAGCCAACTTTATGCTTCTTAAAGAAGTGGTGAACTTCATGACACCCATGCAGATGGACAACACAGTTACGACTGCTGAATCCTACACAAACGCACTCTATAAAACCACTTACACAAATGCATGGATCGTGCTATCCCAAACAGAATCAAGATGCTATCCTCCAAAAAAGTAAGCCAATCTGGTGGTCCCCTACCATAAACAAACTATACACCAGAAGGAAGACATTGTTGCAAAAGAGAGTAAAATCCTGTGAGTGGAGGAGCTCCCTGGTCAGCCTCAGTAAGAATCTGAGAGCCCTTATAAGATCTTCCAAAGCTAGCTACGAAACAATATTGCCACTGATTCTAAGTACAACCACAAAGCATTCTATAGCTCTGTCAAGAATCTCAATGGCAACACCCAGATCTGCTCTGAGTTACAGCAGAACGGCATGAAAATTACAGAACAAACCGATATTGCCAACATCCTGGCAGATAGGTTCAGTGCTAACTTTATCCCCCCTCACCCCCTAAAGCGCGCAGAGTCCCTGTAATCACAACTATGCAGGTAAAAGCTGCCCTCTCTAAAGCCAAAAACACAGCATCCATGGGACTGGAAAACATCCCAGGCTGCATTTTACATGAACTTCAGAATGAACTGGCTCCTCTCCTAAGCATCATGTTCAATCATAGCCTCACATCAGGCTTTGTGCCTACTGAATGGCGTAGAGCAACAGTTATCTCACTCCACAAAGGGGGAGTCACCACTGATCCTGTAAACTATCGCCCTATTAGCTTGACGAGTCTGGTCTGCAAGGACATGGAACTCATAAACAAAGACATTGTTAACCTCCAAACTCTGGATCCCACCCAGTTCGGGTTTGTGAAAGACAGATCATGCCTCCTTAACCTGATCGACTTCTTTGAGGCAGTCACCAAAGCCGTAGATGAGGGTAAGGTGGTTCACACAGCCTATCTTGACCTCGCCAAGGCTTTCAACACCATCCCCCATTCTGGAATTATAGCTAAACTCACTAAACTACGTCACAAGATGGGTTGCCAACTGGCTCACTGACAGAACAAACACTGTAAAAGTTGCACCCTCCAAATCTGACCTCAAGCCAGTGACAAGTGGAGTACCACATGGTTCAGTCCTGGGACTTCTCCTGTTTGGTATCCACTTCTCTGACGTACAGGCTAACACAGAAGGCCTCTGGCTAACGAAGTTCGCAGATGACTGCAAACTAGGAACCATAGTCGAGATCCCCCAATGATGTGGAAATCCTACAGAAGGGCCTCGCTGAGACAGATGTCTGATGTCAGAGCCATGGCCTCAAGCTCAATGCCAGAAAGTGCACTGTCATCCCCTTTGGTAAAAACTCAGTACCCATGAACTACTACACAGACAGTAGTCTACTTAACGCCGAATGTGTGATAAGAGACCTTGGGACCCAGGTGGACAGTAGTCTGTCCTTTGATAGTCACGTCGCCACAGTAGTCAGGAAGTCCTTCTATGTGGCACACCTCATCATAAAAGGGTTCTCATTCAGGAAAAAAGAGGTCATTGTTCCCCTCTACTCAACACTCATTAGACCCTTATAGAGTACAACGCCCCTTTTGGAATGTACCTCACAAGACATCTGCAGCAGCTGGAAAGGCCACAGAAGTACCTCAGAAAGAGGATTACTGGCCTCAAACAGATGCCCTACACTGACCGTCTCAAAAAACTCCAGCTTTACTCCATAGCATATCGCTTACCGAGGTGATCTCTGACTAACATATAAAGCTATGTCAAACACAGAGCTGTTGGACATGCTACACCTAAAGAAATCCCAATCCCTCCGAGCTACACGGTCTAGGGACCTAAACCTTGTCACCACAATAAACAGGACATGCTGGAGGGATAGATTTCCTGTCCCAGAGACTTCCCATACTCTGGAACAGGCTACCCATCTATGTCAAGCATAGTTCTTCATTAGCACTCCAAGAAAAATCTTGATGAGTGGATGGGAAATAGGAAATACACCCCGGGGATCACTTCTGTGCCTCTGCTCGACAGTGGCACAGGAAAATAACTTTCTTGGGTGGCGTAAGCCAGGGAACCTTGCTGGCTAGGCTTACGTAGGCCTTTGGGCCAATAGCCTAGTACCTAGCTATGAACCACTGCAGGCCCTGGAGCTCTGCCACATTAACCAGTTAATGAAGACCCTGGGAGCTAAGAACAGACTGAAAGTCAGGGCTAATACCAGAAAATACCACTGCCTCACTTATGTTGCTTTTTTTCCAGACTGCTGATCATGTGGCTGTTGGCCATACCAAAACCATTTCTGTTGTGGGCTCTTCTGCACCATGGAAAAGAGCAGTAAGGATCCATAAACTCAATGTCAACAGTTATGAATTGTTCGGCTTTGATTTTATCTGTGGTTTGAAAAGCTTAGTGGCATTATTACAACCGGCATTTATGAAGGACACCTGGAATTTCTCCTAGAAGTCCAAAATAAGGAGCCAGGCATGTCAGCACACTGTCACTTTAGTGTTTGTTGTTCTCACTGCACCACTGGCTGTGGTATTGCTAATAAAGTAGAAGCCTGAGTCCTGGGCATATTCTGCAATTCAGTGTCTTCCACCTGTTCCACCATCTTCCACGGATCATCCAGAATATTGCACCTCCACCCCTCACAAGACTCATTTTGAAAACACTTGTTGAACCTCATTAAATTTGGTATTATCAGGAAGTGAGCCAAGGGAATTGCCCTTGGCTGAAGAATCTTAAGTTTAGCTTTGGGCACTTTGGAAGGTAGTCGAGATGTCCCTTTTGCATTTTTTCTTGGTTGGACTCCTTGGTGAGAAGGTCTGAGGCAGAAGACCCCAAGTCTGTCTCAGTGTCAAAATAATGGTCACAGCTGAATATCTCTCATCTTTTACCCTGGTGTTGGCAGGTTCTCTTTAGGGAAGAAATTACATCAGCAGGGACCCTCGAGGAGAACACCTTTAATAATAACACTAGGGAAAACTTCTGTAATTACAGTTGCATTACCTGCATTGAGCTTGGTGTCAGGTGTTGCCATTAGCACTGACAGCTCTGGCACTAAAGGGTCAACATCAGGCCAGACAAAGATAACCACAATGACATTTTTATAAACAATAAATATCTTTATTAAATTATCACTTATGATATAGGCAATCATACATTTATATAAATGAAAACAAAACACACTGACATAATTTTAGTTTTAAACATTATACAATCACTTATAATCTATGCAGTCACTGTCAGTCAAAAGTACAGTTTTGTACCTACCATAAATGTAGATGTCCGAACTGGATAGCATCTGCAGTCATAACAAGTGGGTTGTCCTGTCGTCAGGCAGCCCTGCAGTCGGCCGGATTCCAAAGTCCGGGTCCGGCTTTGGCTGATGTCGCACTCCACCCGACGTCATCTCTGTTGGTCTTCGGGTATAAAAGCATCAGCCAACGCCATTTTCCTCAGTGTTTCTTGCCCCAGATGCCAGTAGCCCTCTTGCAGGCTAAAATTTGGATAGATGCCAATGTTTCCAAATAGATAGAGGTAAACACAACAATAAGCATATATGTACATATATACAAACAAATACACCATAAAGACTCCCCAACAGCTAGCTATTAGGAGGGTAAACATCCTAGGAGTACCACAGAGGGAAGGAGGGAGGGTAATCCTGACTGCAGATGCTATCCAGTTCGGACATCTACATTTATGGTAGGTACAAAACTGTACTATGTCCTTCATGGATGCATCTGCAGTCATAACAAGTGGGTAGAATACCATAGCCAACTAGGGAGGAGGATAAAAGTAGATTATGGTGTGTTTAGGATCCCTTGCAGTACAGCAGTGGCAAACCCTGCTCGGGATCTGGAATATAGAGGCAAATTATAATGCTTGGCAAATGTATGCACGGAGGTCCAAGTAGCCTCAATAATGTCTTTGGTTGCCACTCCTCGTAAGAAGGCTGTGGTAGTGGCTGTTGCCCTTGTAGAATGAGGTCTTATGTTCTGTGGAATTGGTTTTCCATGGAAGGAGTAACAGTATCGTATGCAATTTCCTATCCATTTGGAGATTGTCTGTTTGGAAATAGCTTTTCCTTCCCTTCCTGTTGCATAGGCTACAAAAAGTTGGTCAGTCTTTCTGCTATTTTTGTTCTGTCCAAGTAGTAGCGTAGCTGTCTATGTACATCCAAGGTATGCAGTATTCTTTCCCTCTGTTTTGTGGGTTGGGAAAGAAGGTAGGTAGGTGGATTGCCTGGTTTAAAGATACTCTGGATACCACCTTGGGCATAAATGTAGGATTAGTCCTCATGGACACTCTATCTTGGTGGAAGATTAGGAAGGGTTGCACTGCCATTAAGGCCTGTAGTTCTGAAACCCTCCTTGCTGAAGTAATTGCCAGTAGGAAAGCAGTTTTCCATGACAGGTGTTGTAGGTCTGCTGTTGCTGCTGGTTCAAAGGGTGATAGTGTCAACTTTTCTAGCACAAAGTTTAAATCCCAAGCTGGTAATGGTGGCTTCCTTGGAGGTTTTACATTCTTGATTCCTCTGAGGAACTGCCTGAGCAAAGGGTGCGAAAAACAGGTGGATCAAAGCTGTATTCTGCTGAAATAGCTGATGCATGTATCTTGATGGAGGAGTAGGACAGGCCTGAATGAAGAAGTTCGCCAGATACTCCAGAATGTTAGGCATATCTATGTTTGACACATCTTTTCCTCTTTCCGTACTCCAAATGACAAACCTTTTCCATTTTCCAGCATAGTTCCTTCTTGTTGAAGGTCTGCGTGCTTCAAGAATAATGTCTTTAACTCTTTGGGAAAGTTCTGGATTAGCTGCTGCTATGTGATGTTCCATGCAGTCAGTTGCAGCGTTTTAGGTTTGGATGTATGATGCTGTAGTTGTTCTGAGTTAACATCAAAGGCATCAGGGTATTGGCCACATATTGTTCGAGACATGCTCTTCAGTAGTGGGTACCAGTGTTGTCTTGGCCAGTTTGGAGCTATCAGGATTATCCTTGGACGTTCTTCCTTGATTTTTAGTAGTACCTTGTGTATCAAAGGAAGAGGTGGGAATGCATATGCTGTTAGGCCTTTCCAGTTGAAGGAGAGTGAGTCCACTTTCCATGCTAGTGGGTGGAATGTCCTTGTGCAGAATTTTTGAGCTGGTGATTGAGAGGTGATGCGAATAGGTCTATCTGTGGCATTCCCCATTTCTTTGAGATGGTCTTGAAGATGTCCGGTGCAGCTTCCATTCGTGGGCATCCGGTGGTTCTGCTTAATATGTCTGCTAGAGTATTGTCTTTCCCGGTACAAATATTGCCTGTAACTGAATGTTGTAGCTGAGTGCCAGGGTCCACAGCTCCAAGGTCATTCTGCATAGGGGTATGAATGAGTGCCTCCCTGTTTGTTGATGTACCACATGACTGTGGTGTTGTCTGTCCTTATCATCAACTGGCCCTCTTTGAGGAATGGTTTGAACTTTTGGATTGCCAGTTTTACTGCCAGCATTTCTTTTAGATTGATGTGCAGGTGAAGTTGATCCTGTGTCCACAATCCTTGCACGCATTTGTCCAGCATGTGCGCCCCCCATCCTAGGTCTGAAGCGTCTGTTGTGATGGTCTGGCTTGGTTGACATCTGCGAAAGCGTAGGCCTGGGTTTGACTGGCATGCCTGAGCCCACCATAGGAACTCCTGTTTTAAGCATGGAATTAGTGGGATTTCTGTTTCTAGACTGTGTCTGTGTTGGGACCATAAATTCTTTAGGTACCACTGTAGTTTCCTCATATGTAGTCTGGCAAATGGGACCAAGATTATGCATGATGCCATGAAGCCCAAGGCCTGCAGAACTTTTCTTGCTGTTAACTTGTTCAGTTTTGTTAGTGCCAAGAAGTAAAGAGGAAGTTCTTCTTGTTTTTCTGTAGTCAGGAATGCCATTTGTTGTACTGTGTCCAATTGGGCGGCCAAGAATGTCCTTGTTTGGGAAGGTATCAGCCTTGACTTTTGTAAATTGACTGTGTATCCCAGTCCTTGTAGCAAGTAAATGACCCTTTGTAAATCTGTTGTCAGCTTGCTTTTGTTGTCCCCTTGTAGCAGGCAGTCGTCCAGGTATGGGTAAATTTGAATTCCTGTAGTCTGCAATGGGCGATTACTGATGCCAGGCATTTTGTGAATACTCTGGGCAGTAGATAAGCCAAAGGGCAATGCTGAGAATTGATAGTGCTCTGATCCTGCAAGAAATCTGAGGTATCTTCTGCAGATTGGTCGAATGGGGACGTGCAGGTATGCCTCCTTGAGATCTAGAGTTACCAGCCAAGACTCCTTGCCCAGCATGGGAAGAAGTTGCTGTAGGGTCAGCATTTTGAATTTTGGGACAATGATGTATGTATTTAAGGTGGACAGGTCGAGAATTGGTCTCCAACTTTTTCCTTTCTTGGAACTAGGAATAGTCTGGAATAGAACCCCTTTCCTTGTTCTGCTGTTGGCACTCTTTCCACAGCTCTCATGTTTGCTAACTCCATTATCTGGCGTAGAGCCTCTGTTTTTGATTTGGAGGTAGATTTGGTATTCCTATTTTGACTGGTAAAGTGTGTAAGCCTAACCGGTAACCTTGATCTATGGTTTGTAAAATCCACTTGTCTTTTGTTATGTAGTGCCAGTTCTTTGAAAATAAGGTTAACTTTCCGCCTAGAGGAGCTGCTATTTGTTCCCTGGTAGGTGGATTTAGGATTAAGTCACTGTGGTTGTGCTGATGTAGTGGCAGTGGCTGTGTCTGTGCCTCTGTTGTTACCTTGCCACTGTCGTCCTCTGTAGGCACCTCCTCTGGATTGGTTTCTGCCTCTGGAACGTCTATTCCTGCCCCTTTGAAATTTTGTGGAGTCAGGAAAGGACCAGTTTTTGGCAGACCAGTTCCTGCTAAACCTTGGGGGTTGAACCTGCAAGAAATCTTTAACAGTTTGAACAGACTTTGCCTTTTCTTCCATTTTCTTCATAACCTGCTGGGCAGGTGTACCAAACAAACTTGTCTTGTCCATAGGAGCATCTAGCAACTTAGCTTTAACATGATCCGGTAAAGCTTGTTCCTTTAGCCATGCATGCCTTCTTATCACTGTGCCTGTCATGGCTGATCTAAATGAAGCCTCCAGTGCATCATAGCCACATTTTAAGGAATGGTTGCTAACCTGTTGAATGTTATTTACCATCTCTAATACATATTTCTTATCAAGAGATTCATCAGTGGTTAGTTTTTTAGTTAACTGATCAAGCATAAACTCTTGGTATTGTATCATGTGAAACTGACAGTTTAAAGCTCTAGCTGAGAGAGTAGCTGAAGTGTAGACCTTTTACCCCATCTGTCTAATGACCTTGCAGCCCTTTCAGAAGGAATAGGGTTACTAGCTGTGGTCGCAGCTACTGCCTTGGGACCCTGGGATATAGTTTCTGGGTCTGCAAGTGGGGCCTTGTAAAGGTGGTGATGAGTATCTGGCACCCTGTAAAATCTGTCTGGTTTGGCAGGGGCTGGGGTAAAGAATCTGGAGCGGAGCAAACATCATTGAAAGCATCATCCACCACAGAGAGAACAGGAGGTATAGCTAAGGGCCTGTGCTGTGGGAGGTGCAGAAAGGTCCTAAGTCTTTTCTGGAGTCTGAAAAATCCTGTTGCTGCCATTGGAACTGTTCTCGCATGGCATGCAAGGTTTCCCCAAAGGAGAATTCTTCTGGTGGGGAAGCAGCTGGAATGGATTCTTCAGCATCAGAATCTTCAAAATTGGAGAAGGGAGCCTCTGGCTGGTCAGTTATGTCTGATTCATCAGCAGAATCATCAGAAGACACTGGCTCAGGGGGCTCTGCCCTAGGTCTCTTCTCTGGGGGCTGAGAGGCCCTGTCTGGGTGAGATTGAGATCCTCTAATTAAAGAAATTAAATCTTCTGCCAAAGAAAGCATCTGAGAACTAGAAGAGGGCCTGGATGTGGGGGGGTTTAACAGGCACTGATTTAGTAGTCTTGGCTGCTTTAGCCCTGGCGAAGGCCTTAATGGACATGGCTGCTGGAGGCCTAGCAGCACCACGTGCTGGGGTAGAGACATCCAAGGGGATGGTGTCTGATAAGTCAACCACCGTAGTGGGTAAAATTTCTGAGGTCGATTCAAGAGTTGTAGCAGGGGCCTCAGTTGTAAGAATAGGTTCAGCTGTACTTTGATCAGTTTTCTCGGTTTCGGCCGAAACCGAGACACTCGCGGTTTGCTTTACCGTGGTTTCGGCCGAAACCGCGGACCGCGAGTGTCGGTCTTTATCTTTGCGTTTTTGGTAGATTGGGTAGTCGGAGGATCCGACGGCATAATGTACGCAAAATCAGTACCGAAAAACTGTTCTGCAAACTCCGACCGACGCCTAAGCGTTCGTCGGTTGAAAGAGGCACAGGCCGAACAGGCTGCTACGTCGTGGGCTGGGCCTAAACAAGGCAGACAGTAAGAGTGGAAATCTTTATGAGGTATTTGTTTCCCACAGGTTAAACAATTGTTAACTTTTTCTGACATCGGCTGAGGCAAGAAAGAGTCCCCAACGGGGTACTTAGCTTTAGAAGTCTTCGAAGTAGTATTCGGTAGAAGTAATCTCTGGATCCGACCGACCGGCACTTGCGAACAGCTTCTGCTTCGGGCGCCACGCGGCAAGAAAGACTGAGGAAAATGGCGTCGGCTGATGCTTTTATACCCGAAGACCAACAGAGATGACGTCGGGTGGAGTGCGACATCAGCCGAAGCCGGACCCGGACTTTGGAATCCGGCCGACTGCAGGGCTGCCTGACGACAGGACAACCCACTTGTTATGACTGCAGATGCATCCATGAAGGACATCATTACATTACACATTCAAATCCTTCCTTCTTTTAAACCTCATTCCTCCTCCGCATGTATTGTTCCCACAAGTAGCCATAATGACATTGACGCCTAACGCACTGAAAGCCTCCACGCCCATATTGACACAGAGGTTCATGAACCCAAGGGCAAAAAGACCAAAATCTCAGATATCAATACTCAATGGGTCAGTGCCAACCTATGCACAGAGCTCCTAAGCCTAACCTCAGGAAACAAATGAGCAACTACTGCCAAAGGCACCGAAACTGGAAGCATCAACAACAGAATTACTCCCCAGCCCTGGGCCCACTCATTTTAACATCAACTTTAAATATTTCACTAAGTTCACGTTTGCCTCCCAACATATACTAAACATAATGTACCTTAATGCCAGAAGTATTTGTAACAAAACAACAGAACTACACAGCTGGATTTAGTTCTACAAACCTGACCCCCTACTTATAATAGAAACCTGGCTAAAACCCAATACTTTTGAAGAAAAAATACTCTCAACAGAGTACACCATCATTAGACCTGACAGACTACACAAAAAATGAGGATGAATTTGTCTGATGCATACAAATCATCTAATCCTACATAACTCACAAAAAGTCTCCCCTCAGTTTCACAATTCAAAATGTTTATGTACTACTTCAACTGGAAATTATTACTTAAAATGTTCTTGATGTGCAATTTACATACCTCCAAAGCCAGAAAATAAAACTATTGCTATACTAGAGGCCATACTATACTGAATTTCAACAATTTACTACTAAGGGATGTCAACACAGATTGGTCATACCCAGCTTTAACCTGTTTGGATTTATCCAAATAATAAGCAAGGCTTGATAAGACAATTGATAAAGGAAGCATTACAGACCAGATGCTGACAAATATTACCAATAATATTATGTATTCAGCAATCTCACCAGATCCCTTCAGCAAATTATTATTATTATTATTATTATCAGTTTGATTACCGGGGAAGTCCACTGGGCCAAGAGGTGCCCATTTTTAGTGGAGGCCTGGGGAGAAAAGCTCCATGAACAATTTAATACAATATAGGATACAAAATGAAGAATAAAGGTTGCAACGTGAAATACCATACAATGTAGGTTTGCAAAATACGAATAAAGGTTACAAAGTGAAAATACCATCCCACCTTTGTCAACTAGGGACATAAGAAAGGTCCCAGAAAAATTATGTATGATTATGTACACACACCAAGACAACAGAAACATTCAGCAACTTAGTTTGACAATATAACTGTCTCCCTTGGAAATACCTATCACTATTAATTATTTCAATCATTCTTTTTCTATCCATACAAACTAAATTCAACTGCCTCTACTGACACAGAAAAAAAAAACTTAACATTTCTTCTTGCCTCATGGATAACACATGAAGCAAAACAACTAATGTCGACAAAAGAAAAAGCCTGGAAGCAATGGAAAACAGCACAAACAACTCAGAGTAGGAAAAACTATAGCATACTAAGAAACCAAGTTAAAACTTTATGAAAGAATAAACAATCCTACTTTCATCCCCTTCAGCAAAAGCACAGTATCAATGCTAGACAATACTGGACTACCACTATCAGATTATAAACCTGTAATAAAACTACACCTAGCCCATTCCCACAAGAAATATACCATAACATTGTTACTGCTCTTAATAAACATTTCTTAAAAACAACCATCTTTGCAATCAAGCACACTAACCTCACAAGCCCAGACAAAACTCTCCCCCTGTGGTACATTAAATATACAACCTGTTAATACCAAATACATAAAACAAACTACTTCAGAACTTAAAACCTACAACCATCACACAACTGTCAAGCTCCCTTTTAATTATCTTTGACTGGGCTTTTGATGCTACTGCCTATCCAGTTACCATACTCATTAACAGATCTGTTTCAGAGCAGTATGTCCCTAAACTCTATAAAAATCATACATTGTACCCAACTGTAGCCATAACCAAGGAACTCAGAAGACTTTTTAACTCTAGACCCACTGCCACCTTATCTAAAATAATAGATAAATGCATAAGCAACAAATACATCACTGAAAAACTAACAACATCCTCTCAGCCATTCAATGTGGATTTCAGCCTGGATATAGCACAGAAACTGCTTTACTACACATGAGTATATAAATCAAAGCCTCACCATACCTCCCATCTTTCAAGATCTTTCAGAAACATCCAACACTGTACTGCATCCCCTCTTATTTCACAGATTAGCAAAAATGGAGATCAGTTCCAACACCATAAAATGGTTTGAAAGCCATTTCACTGACAGATCTCAGGCTGTTAAATGGGCAGACACTCTGACTTTCAGGACATTATCTTTAGGGTTCCAAATACACTTGGACCCATAGCTGGCCTTAGGCATAGGCCAACTCGGCAGCCACCTAGGGCGCCCGCTGTAGCAGGGGCACTTTTTCAGTGTTTATTTGGTGTAAGTAGACCAGGATGGGGGCACCAGGTGGTGTGGTGGGGGGCACCATGGAGCCCTTTTGCCTAGGGCACCAGTCGACCTAAGGCCACTCCTGCTTGGACCTATCCTCGAATATTTTTGTGAGTGAGATGCACCGAATAATTCCTAGCACCCAACTAGTGCAGAATGCCAATGACTGCATCTTCATGTTTCTGCCAGCTCACCTGCATGGCTTCAACAAATTACTTTGATCTCCCTTACTGTAACTGTCAGATGCTTGTTGAGCTTTCTGACACTGTCTTAACTGTGGGTGAATTCTGGTCTATTAAAGGCCTTTATTTGCATTTTTATTTTATTGTACATGCAGCTTATGAAAGCTGGAATTCCAATAAAGTGGTTTATTTTTATGTTCCTCTATATATTTGATTCTGTCTGGGATTGTACAGTTTATGCGGTTTGTTAAATGGGAGTCAGACATCACTGGGATAAGTTACAGCACAGGCTATGTTGGGGCTAGAAAGTTTGCAGCTGAATTTTGAGAGGTCATCATACAGTTTTCCTTTTTCAACTCCTTAAATTCAGAAGTGCTCATTCAGTACTTTTGGATACCCTGAAGGAAAAGATTACATTTTTCTGATTGGACTTGTCTAATGATGACAACATGAAGGAACCGTTCAAGTAAATATAATAGTAGTGAGGGCAAGGTTAAGAAGATTTGACTCCTAGTGGGCTGATTAACTATTTGTACAATAAATATATGAACATTTTGTGGCATATCCAACCTTTGTGGTATGTGTGCTTCAGCAAAGCAATGGATAGCTGAAATCTCCCATCATAAATGTGTTTTTGTTTATGGGCAGCTTAGTATGCACTTCTTGTGGTTCTCTAGGGACATGAAAAGTGACCTATAGGTTCACAGGAGGTTACTAGGCTACAGGCGCTATGGCCTTTACAAGCCTAGCCATCTTAATTGCAAGTTTCCCCATTTGTTCTTTTTGGGTAGTTTACAGAAGGAATTTATGAAACGAGCTGTGATCAACACCAGCTACTCCTGTCCATGAGGGACATGGGTATGAACTGGGAATTTATCTCGTTTAGTGTAACTTGAAGTTCAATAAGTTATAGCTGAGGGTCACAGGAATATGACAAGAGATAAATCAACACTCTGAATACTCCCTCAAAATCTCCAGCAGGTCTGAATGCAGTACAGGTATGGAAAACCAGTGAATACAGAGAGCTGTCCTTACAGTAAATCACATTTAAGTTACAACACAGATACAAACGTGTTCAGGTTGCAGGAGAGCTTCAATATTGGAGAATTTGTGTTAAGATTTCTGGCACTAAGCAAAGCAACTGTGATGTAGCCTGGGCTAGAAATTACTGTAAGCATCTTGGTCATGTCCAGAAGGAAGACTTTGCCTAAAAAAGTGCCTTGAGGCAAGCAAGTGCTTTGGCCTTTATGTGGAATCTGTGGATTGATAGCTGCAGGCAATCCATGGTGAAGGAAGTTGGGCTGTTGATTATCTTGTCCCAGGCTGGCACATACAGGACTCTCTCTAGCATGACACCAGCTATTTTGCTAATTGTTAAAGCAGATAATCTACTGTTTCTATCTGGGCATCATTCTGGTTGAGGGTAGTACTACATTCAAGACCAGAGTCTTCCCTGCATTTCAAACATGCAAAGCAAAGCACCGATACATCTCTTGACGTCATTCTGGGTTGAGTAACTCAGGTCATTCACACTTACATCAGTCAACACCAGATGATAGTTATATTTGTCCTGAATGAGGGTCTGTAGGGCCTTCATGATGTCATGGATTCTAGCACTGGAATGACAGCCGTTACCATGTCATTAACCAGCCTCATGAGTGAAGATTAAGTGTGTTTGTTGATGGAGTCATCAATTACTAGGAAATATCAACCTGGACATGTAGATTAAGTGGCAGTGGAAAGCTTGCAGTTTGCTGCCTTGTGATTCACTAGCTTATGTGAGCATGGTGAAGCTGTGTCAGTTGGTTGTTGCTGAGGTTCTTTTATCCTGATTCTAGGAGGTCAGGAGAGGGATTTTTTACAGCCTCAGTATATGTTGGTTTAGTGTGATTCTGTGTAGGCATGGGTGAGTCTATGAGTTGATTATAACTATCTGGTTACTCACAGCATAGCCTCCAGGTTATACGGATAATTGTACCACACACAAATCAGGTTATGTTCATTCAATAGTAGTGGAGAGTCAGTGACAATTAGTCAGTTTATACACTGTCTCATAATAATAACTGCAATGAGGCTGGTAACAAAAAGGATACAGGTAGAATGGGCTTTCATGTTTGCTAGGTGGGTTGCATGACAGAGGGCAGGAATGATACACAAACAATTTAGTCAGCTGACAGAGACGATATGTTGGGTGGACTAATCGCGTTGTGAAGTAGATGTCATGGGTGAAATCTGATATAATAGCTACTTGAACCTACAGGGACGACATTTACAAGTATAGTAGTATGACATCAATAGAAAAATGCTGTACAATAACAGAATGAGGGAAAGAATTAGTAAACGTTATACACACTATGAGAATTAGTAAATGTTATACACACTATGAGAATTAGTAAACGTTATACACACTATGAGAATTAGTAAACGTTATACACACTTTAAGAATTAGTAAACGTTATACACACTATGAGAATTACTAAATGTTATACACACTATGAGAATTAGTAAACGTTATACACACTATGAGAATTACTAAACATTATACACACTATGAGAATTAGTAAACGTTATACACACTATGAGAATTAGTAAACGTTATACACACTTTAAGAATTAGTAAACATTATACACACTATGAGAATTAGTAAACGTTATACACACTATGAGAATTAGTAAACGTTATACACACTATGAGAATTAGTTAACATTATACACACTATGCTCAGCAATAACAGATGAAGATGTCATCAACAGCACGATTAGGGGTTGGCTTGGATGGCACACCATAAACTTTATGGCTTGACTAAGAAAAAGAGGAGGAAGACAGGTTAGCTCAGATCCCAGACAACTTGCATTACAAAGACTCAGCAAGCTCAGGTGCCACAGAATACATGCTTCAAACAGTCAATAAGCAGAGCTGCCAGACAAAGATTCTGACTTGGTTAACACACACACGGATGCAGCTAAACAGAGTTACTGCCAACAACTAGCTGAACTAGAATGGGAAATGTAAATATCAGTAGGCAGAGAGAACAATATGTAAAGTCCCTATGAAGTACATGGGAGGTAACTAAGAGGTTGTTTTAGGTGACTACTTTGTGTCTGTGTGTGTGTCTCTGTGCATGTGCACTTTGTGAACCTTTACATAGCTTTTAGTAAGTTACGTAAATATAGTCAGTGTAAGAGATTTTAATAGGATCAGTGCTGCAGCAAAGATACAGATGCAGATGTATGCAAACAGAGGATGTAGGCAAATATCTTCTGATGCACTGAGCATGGATAAAGAAAAATATCTGCAATCTGCTGCAGAAACAGATTTCTATCACACATTTTATGCGAGATCTACCATAAATGTAAAACCAGTGCATGCACACACATATGTGACATATTTTATACACACACACACACACACACATACATGGCTACATTTGAGTTGGAAGAAGCAAGTATAGTACAGTGGAGTGATTATTGAACAAAGAGGATTTGTGCAAACATTAGTGTGGGAGAGTTCAGGTTGGTCAACAAAGGTAAGTGTTTGGACAGGGAGTTTTGGTGCAACTGTGTATGTGTTTTAGGGTTAGGGAAGAGAATGTATTTACTGTATGTATGTGTGTGAGCATTTGGTAATGAGATTTAGTGTGTGTGCGTGTACGCTGGAGCGCATGGCGAGTGTCCTAGCAGTCTTGCATAGTTGTAATTTTACAACAAGGGCTTTTTTAAGCTAAGCTGCACATTAAGGTTAGGGGTCTCACCCCCCCACCCTTCTCCACCTTAGTAATCCTTGTTAGCTCTAACCCTCTCCCTCCCCCCAACCCTAACATGCAGCTTACCTTAAAAAAGCCCTACTCATAACACTATCACTATTCAGACAAATTAGTAGTAGGGTTATGAGTAGTGCATTAGGTAAGGTAATGTATTTCCTTGTTCGATGTAGTGTGTGTCATTCTGTGTTGTTGTCAGTATAGTGAATAATCCATGTTGTGTGTCGATCTTGAAACTGTTCAACCATTCATTACATAATCTCACACACACACACATATATATATATATATATATATATATATATATACACACACACATACATATATATATATATATATATATATATATATTCACTTTATAATCCCGAAATACTGAAATATCGAATTTCAGTACCTCGAGACTATAAAGCCGAAAACTCACAAACCCGAAACCCCAAAACCACGAATGTCACACGAAAACAATACACAACAAACAAACCCAAATACATCTACGTTCCAAAACTACAATAAACCAAACCAACACACATGAACACAACAAAACAAACACACACACACACACACACACACACACACACACACACACACACACACACACACACACACACACACACACCCTTGCTATAAGCAGGCAGGCAAACCTCGCCCTGCATCCTCTATATGGGAGGCTGCGCCACCCACACCCCCTTACTTACATATACTAACTCAGAGGTCGGACTAAAAACCGGAAGACAGCAAACCCACTACCACACATTCTACACCCCCCTTACACAAACACACATCACATACATACAAACACGACCACTCTCAACACTTACACACTCAGACTCTTACCTATCTACCCAAATGCACCTAAATCTCCCCAACACACTCACACACACACAAACCCTCCCCATTACATTTACCAAATGCAGCATCACTACTGCAGGTTCGAGATTTCCAGATTCGATATTTTGAAGATTCGTGCAACTGCAGATTCGACACTTTGGTCTCGAGATACTGAAATTCCACATTTCAGTATGTCGAGATTCCAAAGTGAATATATATATGTATGTATATATATATATATATATATATATATATATATATATATATATATATATATATATTTATATATACACATACATAAGACTTGGTAAGACCAAGAGGAGGTTCAAAGATAGAATCTGTGAGCATTACAGGGACATCAGAAATGGTATTGGTAATAATGCTCTATTTAAGCATATTTCAAAACATTCCTCACACTCTTTCCATTTTTTAGTTGTGGAAGGGGTAAAAAAAAGACCCAAGGGGAGGTCCTTGGAAAGATTATTTAGAGTTCAGGGAACTTTGTTGATAGGTTTGATTAAATGCCTGTATTCCCCCAGGACTCAATGACAGTACTAGTATTGGTAGCCTCCTTAGGTTATGTTCATATAATATTTAGTTTTGGAAAGTACTGTAGTTGTATTTATCATTGTTTATGTGGCAGGCTGTACAATTCTGTTTTTTACAGATGTTTTTTATACATTAATTTTTATTAATGTGTTTCTTACAACAGTCTGGCTAGCACGTTTTTTTTACTGGGAATATCTGCTTTTGTATAGTTAATTAATTTGTGCATTTTATTGGTTGACACAGTCATGTGTTTATTTTGTGTTTCTATTTAAATAGGTGTGTAATTTGTAAATTATTCTGATGAAGTCGATGGATATAATCTGACTAAGGCGCTAAATAACTCTGTGTTTTATCAACGTGGTGGTTTCTGTGGAACATCATTCTTGGACTGGTTCGTGCTGGTGGTGTACAGCTCTATATGTACAGATATATGTGTGTGTGTGTGTGTGTGTGTGTGTGTGTATATATGTATATATATATATATATATATATATGTATATATATATATATATATGTATATATGTATATATGTATATATATATATATATATATATATATATATATATATATATATATATATCTACAGAGAGAGAGAGAGATACAGATAGAAATGTATCTGCATGTAGATATATATATATATATATATGTACATACACACACACATTTATGTTTCTTTGTTTATAGGTATAGAACACTGATCAAAAATGACTAATTGCAGGTTTGTAAACAACAAGACAGTATATTGAAGTTACAAAATCCATACAATAGGTTACATCACTATACACAACAGACATTCTGTTTTCTCCATCAGTTCTCCTGTACTGCACTGATGTAATGTACAAGTTTGAGAATGTAAGTTCCATATGCATGCATAGTGCATCACTACAGGCAAGACAACACAGAAGAAGACTGAAGTGCCCTCATACAAAAACATTACTTAAGAATGTTAAGCAACTTCTTTCTTAAATAATGTAGTTAAACAACAACAATAATCCACTCATGTTTGTGGGCATGTCAGGATTTACCCTTGGTTACCTTTGTTTAATCACTCAGACCTCCCTTGTAATCCAACCACATCAACCATGAGTAAATCCTGATATACTCATGCAATGTTGTGGATTACTGCTTAACACCACATACTCATCCCCTGATGACATAGCCAATATATTAGTGGACAATTCAGCTCAAACATTACTCCCCTATTATATTTGTAGCACATTGCTATGCCTATGCCAACCACTAAGCAAATCCTAACTTAAGAGCCTTAGCTCTGTGGACTTGGTAAATTCAATTCGGGATCATGTGGCCAGGCTAGAAATGGTCCTGCACATCAACAGCCTAGTATTAACCTAAGAACCTGTGAAGCTATGAAATGCACTTTAAGATAACTTAGTAGAAGACTACACACACATAACTAAATTGTGAAATTCCCAGGGGGATCGGCAGTTAAACAGTGAGCTTCACACAATAGAGGTGATTAGGTTTTACCATAATGATTATTATGAGGATTTGAGTGGGTTAATGAAGGACAGTACTAAACTGAAGGGCAAGGCAGGGGGGCCCGAGACTCATGTGATGTGACCTAAGTTGTTGCATTTGCATATACTTTGTTTGAAAAGGAAGCTTTAAAGAGGGGCCTAAAGTTGGCATAGTTAGAGGGTTCTACTTTCCCAAATGCTTTAATCTTATGAGCTTGAGTCCAAATGTTTGCATCTTGTAAGACTGAACCAGCAACCTGGACTATTAGGGGATCCTGGTACAAGAAGAACTCGGGTATTGGACCTTTCCCCACCTGTGGTACAATCACACAGCTGGAATATAGTAGGCAGTGTGGGGGGGTAAAGCCCCCATGTGGCACGGAGTACAGGGGGGAAAAGGTGTCTGGTGTGTTTTTGATCTTACAAGATTCAAGCATTTGGACTAGATCTCTTAAGATTTGAGCACTTTGGATTTTGACCTTATGAAGTAGAAGCAGTTAGAGAGGTCTATAGTTTGGGAATTTGAGCAAAGATCATTGTAGTGAAATATAGTTTCGGGGATACTGAGGTGTGGGCCCGAGTTGGAATGACTTTGTAGACTGCAGTTTGGAGTATGTGGAAGCAGTGTGGATGGGGTGTCCTCATGGAGGAATTTAAATATAGTGAGCCTAGAAAGAGGTCAGCTCTTTGTTTAGCTAGAAACCATTTGGCCTTTTTAAGAGACACTCAGTGGTGCTCTAGATAAGGGGTGTCGCAATGAAGTGGCAAATTTTATTAGAGATGGTTTGAACTGTGGTAGTGTTTTGGTGTGAGGCATTAGCAAATAAATGAAGAATTCCAACTGGGTGAAGAGGATGCTTTACCAATGGCAGCTGTAGCTGGCATTGAGGGAAAGTGAAATATTATTTGGGCTCAGAAGAGTGAGTGATTTATTTTTGGCCAGATCTTTTTCAATGTGCACTTGGTAGTTCAGAAATGGATCTAGCAATACTCCAAGGCAAATGAATATGTTGATGGTTTCAGCTATATGATTAATAGGGATTTGGGGGTTTACATAATTTTTATCCGTACTCAATAACACTATTTTCGGGGGTTGAGAAGGACTTTTTTGGTGCAAGCCAATCACAGAGTGTTAGTAGGCCCTGATGAAGTTGGTCTTGTATAAGTAAGTGATTCTGGCTTGATCTATATAAAACTATACCATCAGCATAATGCATTTGTAGGTGTGGTAAAGTAAGTGGGGTGTATTAATAAAAATGCAGAAGAGAAAAGACACAACTATGGAACCTTTTGGCACACCTGATGGTGTACTTGCGTATGTGGAAATAGAAGATACAACTTTAACTTTGAATATTCTGTGTGTGAGACAATCATTGAATCAATTTGCAGCCTGTGAACAGATTCCAATGACAATTAGATGGAAGGTAGAATAGGGTGGTCCACTACGTTAAAGGCTCAATGAGGTCTATAAATAGGCTTTGAATTTGGTTACCTCTACCTATGTTGGTAAGGATGTCATCTGTCAGGGTACAGAGCACAGTCTTGGTGCTCCTTTCTGTCCAAAATCCATGCCAACACTGGAAGATTAGATGAGATTTTTGCAGGTATACAGTGAGTTGTTGGTAAATGACTTTCTTTAGATTTGTTCCTCAGGACTGGTATTAAGGATATTGATCACAAATGAGCAGCTGAAGGTTTTTTTTAATTTTTCTTGACTGGGGGGTGTTAAAACTACTGCAGACTTCCAAACTGTTGGCATACTTTTGGAAGTGTTTTCACTTGATGTGGATACCACTGCATTGTTTGTACTGGTTCATCATCTCAAGGCCTTGCATGGTTCCCATAATCTTCTCATTCTTATGGTAATGCTCAACATCATACCACTGCACATTTTTGTAAATGTATTTCAACTGTTATGGCATGCACACGACTCTGGGAAGCCACTACATGATCACAGATCCTGCTCAGTCCTACTTACTACACTCCATATTTGTCCAGCATTTGATTTTGCCATTTTTTATGTTTTCTGTATTAATTTGCTATGAGTTATTCTTCTAACAATGTATTTTGTTACATATTGTAACTGTTTTCATTAATTTTGTGTATACAGTGGATATAAAAAGTTTACATACCCCTGTTAAAATGCCAGCTTTTTGTGATATAAAAAAATGAGACCACAATAAATAATTTCAAAACTTTTCTCACATTTAATGTGACCTATAACTTGTACAATTCAACTGAAAAACAAACAAAAATAAAAAATAAAAAAATGTACAATATGCTGGTTGCATAAGTGTGCACACCCTTAAATTAATACTTTGCTGTGTGTGCACACCCTTAAACAAATACTTTGCTGAAGCACCTTTTGATTTAATTACAGCATTCAGTCTTCTTGGGTGGGAGTCTATCAGCATGGCACATCTTGAACTGGCAGTATTTGCCCACTCTTCCTTGCAAAAGCACTCCAAATCTGTCAGACTGCAAGGGCATCTCTTGTGCACAGCCCTCTTCAGGTCACCCACAGATTTTCTATTGGATTTAGGTCTGGGCTCTGGCTGGGCCTTTCAAAAACTTTAATTTTCTTCTGCTGAAGCCATTCTTTTGTTGATTTGGATGCATGCTTGGGGATATTCTCATTTTGAAAGGTGAAATTCCTCTTCATCTTCAGCTTTCTAGCAGACGCCTGAAGGTTTTGGGCCAGAAGTGACTGGTATTTGGAACTGTTCATAATTCCCTCTACCTTGACTAAAGCTCCAGTTCCAGCTGAAGAAAAGCAACTCAAACCATGATACTGCCGCCACCATGCTTCACTGTGGGGATGGTGTTCTTTTGGTGATGCAAAGTGTTGTTTTTGCACCAAACGTACCTTTTGAAATTGTGGCCAAAAAGTTCAGTCTTGGTCTCATCAGACCATAACACATTTTCCCACATCCTTTTGGGAGACCTGATGTATTGTTTTGCAAATTTTAGCCTGGCCTGGATGTTTTTCTGTGTAAGAAAAAGCGTCCGTCTTGCAATCATACCCCATAGTCCTGACATATGGAGAATATGGCAGATTGTTGTCACATGTAGTACACAACCAGTACTTGCAAGAAATTCCTGCAGCTCCTTCAGTGTTGCGGGTCTCTTGGCAGCCTCCCTGACCAGTTTTTGTCTTGTCTTTTCATCAGTTTTGGAAGGAAGTCCAGTACTTTGCAACATCACTGTTGTCCCACATTTTCTCCACTTTTTGATGACTGTCTTCACTGTGTTCCATGGTATAGCCAATGCTGTGGAAATTCTTTTGTACCCTTCTCCTGACTGATACCTTTCAACAATGGGATCCTTTTGATGCTTTGTAAACTCTCTGTGAACCATGGCCTTTGCTGTAGCAGGAAACTGAGTAAATGTCAGGAAAATCCTACCAGGACAGCTGAACTTTACTTGGGGTTAATCAGTCTCTTTAACTGATGGTAGGTATGCACCCAAGAAGACTGAATGCTGTAATTAAATTAAAAGGTGCTTCAACAAATTATTAGTTTAAGGATGTGTGCACACAACAAAGTACTAGTTTAAGGGTGTGCACACTTATGCAACCAGCGTATTATACTTTTTTATTTTTATATTTTTCCCCAAACAGATTTTTTTTGTTTTTCAATTGAATTGTACAAGTTATAGGTCATATTAATGGTGGGAAAAGTTTTGAAACGATTTATTGAGGTCTAATTTTTTTTCATTTTAACAGGGGTGTGTAAACTTCTTATATCCACTATATGTGTGTGTGTGTGTGTGTGTGTGTGTGTGTATATCTATATATATATATCTATATATATATATATATATATATATATATATATATATATATATCTATATATATATATATATATATATATATATATATATATATCCCCACCCCTAACACTGGTCATAGCTGACGAGGGTCTTGTTCCAGCCCACTTACCCAGTTATCAAATAGCAAATTCCACATTTAATTAGGTCACTTATGATACGGTCCTTGGCTTTGCATATAAAACCCATTAGGATATGTCTGTAATTCCCAGGATCAGTGGTGGGACCAGCCTCAAGGAGTGGCATCATACAAGCTTGTGCCACTCCTGTGACAGAAAGCCAGTTGCTGGGCTCAGGTTGAATGCTATTAATCAGGCAACGAAGTGTGTTGTCAAGCCTTATCAATGATGTAGTCTTCATTTTGGAGAGTACCTTCAATAAGTATTCTTTCAAGATGGCTTGTGGCTTAATTCCATCAGGGATAAGTGGGGTCTTGGACTAGATATCTCTGGAGTACAATTGGCACTAAATTTATTTGCTTGTATGTTGGAAATGTCCACTGAATCAGTGTAGGTGATACTATTATGAATAAGCTCTGTGCAATGTTGGGTGTTATGTCAGAAAAATTAGAAATAACTTAAAAAAATAAGATTTGTGATTGTCTTTGGCTTCTATAGCCAGTTCCAGTTCATGTGATGCCTTTGTTTTTCTGATGTCCTTTTTTTAGTTTCTTATCTAGTTTTTTTATGTTCTACTTAATTTTGGGGTCTTTTCTTCTTCAATATAGTTTAATAGTTTCTTCCTTTTATTGCATAGTTTATTACTGCTCGAAGAACACCATGCTGCTTTGCTTTTAAACTCTCCCATTCACCTGGATCTGGTAGGAACTGCCAGTTTAATAAATTTTGTACCTACCATAAATGTAGATGTTCGAGTGTTCACACTGCTGCAGTCATTACACTTGGGTTATCCTGCCGTCAGGCGGTCCCGCAGTCGGCCAGAGTTCCAAAGTCTTGGTCCGGCGTTGGTTGCTGTCACTTCTTCCCTGACGTCAGTGCGCCAGGGGTATATAAGATGCATCCAACGCCATTTTCTTCAGTTTTTCTTTCCCCAGATGTCAGGTTCCCCCAAGTAGATAGGCAATACATATTGCTAATAAAACATATATAAAAAATAAAAACAATACCTTCAGTTACAAGCAAATACACCACAAAGGTTGTATAGGATAGAAAGGTATAGATAAGTCCAGCTAGGACAGAGGGGATGGAGGGAGGGTAACCTGGACTGCAGCAGTGTGAACACTCGAACATCTACATTTATGGTAGGTACAAAACTGTACTATGTTCATCGTGTAACACTGCTGCAGTCATTACACTTGGGTAGAATCCCAAAGCTAAGGTTGGGTGGCTGGTCTATAAAGAGTTAGGATTGGCTATGAGGCCCTGCAGAACTGCAGTGGCAAATCCTGCTCTGGGTTTAGAGTAAAGAGGCAAATGGTAATGCCTGGTAAAGGTGTGCACTGAACTCCAAGTTGCAGCCTCCAAAATTTCCTTGGTTGGTACTCCTCTGACAAAGGCTGTTGAAATGGCTGTTGCTCTGGTAGAATGTGGCCTAATGTTATTAGGGACTGATTTTCCATGCTGTGTGTAGCAGTAACGAATACAGTGTCCTATCCATTTGGAAATGCTTTGAGATAGCCTTGCCCTGTGATCCTGCAGCATATGCTACAAACAGTTGTTCAGTTTTCCTGAAAGCTTTTGTTTTGTCCAAGTAGAAGCGTAGCTGCCTGTGTATGTCGAAAGAGTGCAGAAGTTTCTCCCCTTTATTCTGGGGGTTTGGATAAAAAGTTGGCAAATGGATGGTTTGGTTAAGAGCCACACTAGATACCACCCTTTGGCATAAAGGTAGGGTTTGACCTTAAAGAAACCCTGTCCCGATGAAAAATTATAAAAGGTTCCACTGCCATTAATGCCTGTAGCTCTGAGACTCTTCGTGCTGAAGTTACTGCCAGGAGCAGAGCTGTTTTCCATGATAAAAAATTTTAGATTGGCTGTATTGGCTGGCTCAAAAGGTGGCAAGGTCAGTTTTTCCAAAACAAAATTGAGGTCCCAAGTTGGTGTTGGTGCTCTCCGGGGCGGTCTTATGTTTTTAGCCCCTCTGAGGTACTGCGTTAGCAAGGGATGAGAGAATAAAGGAGGATCCGTGTTGTAATGTGCTGAAATGGCAGAGGCGTGGATCTTAAATGATGAGAAGGATAGGCCTTTGTCCAGCATCTCAGTTAAATATTGTAAAATCTGAGGAATGTTTGGGACAAGAGGGTCAAGGCTTTGAGTCTGGTTCCAGGCACAGAATCTCTTCCATTTTTCTGAGTAAGATTTCCTGGTGCTAGGCCTCCTGGCCTCCAAAATGACATCCATAACAGCTTTAGAGAGAGGTGTTGCCTGTTTGACTAATGAATCTGTAGCAAACAATTGATGAAAACTGCAAAAGTATATCCAAAACCACACCTTAAGCGCCAAAATTTAATAAATATTTATTAAATTTTGGCGCTTAAGGTGTGGTTTTGACTAATGAATCTGCCATGCAGCCAGGTTTAGGGTTTTGAGCTGACCGTGCAGGATCTGATTGTTTTGTTGAGTCAGAAGGTGTGAAATTTGAGGCAAAATCCATGGTGGGCCTTGAGCGAAGTTCTTTAAGATTGGGTACCAGTGCTAGCATGGCCAGTCTGGAGCAATCAGGATCATCTGTGATTTTTCTTGTCAGGCTTTCAGGAGTATCTTTGAAAGGAGAGGCAGTGGTGGGAAGGCATAAACTTTCAGGCTTTTCCAGCTGAACGAAAGAACATCCACTTTCCATTCTTGTGTGTGGTAAGTCCTTGTGCAGAATTTTTGTAGTTGGCAATTCAGTGGGGAGGCAAAAAGATATATGTCTGGGCATCCCCATTTTTGCGTTACCATGCTGAAGACTTGTGGATTCAATTTCCAATCGTGAGGGTCCATGATATTTCTGCTTAGATCGTCTGCCAGAGTATTTTTCTTTCCTGGCAGGAATTGTGCTTGCAGATGAACTTGATAAGTTAGAGCTGTGTTCCACAAAGGTCATGGCTTGCCTGCATAGGGGATAACAATGAGTGCCCCCTTGCTTGTTTATGTACCACATTACTGTGGTGTTGTCTGCCTTTAATAATAATTGTCCTGGATGCAGAAGGTCCTTGAATGCTGTTAGGGCATTTTGAACAGCCAACATCTCTTTTTGATTGATGTGAAGATGCATTTGGTCTGTGGTCCACTTGCCCTGAATACATTTTCCTGCCATGTGTGCTCCCCAGGCGTAATCCGAAGCATCTGTTGTTAGAGTCTGTATGGCTGTGGGTAGAGTGAAAGGCTGACCCTTGTTGAGTTGACACGCCTGTGCCCATCATCGAAACTCCTGTTGTAGGCAGGGAATTATTGGTATTACTGCTTCTAAACTGTGAGAGTGTTGAGTCCAAACACTTTTTAGGTACAACTGTAATTTCCTCATATGCAGTCTGGCATATGGAATTAGTAGTATGCAGGATGCCATGAATCCCAGGGCCTGCAGAATTTTTCTTGCAGGGAGATGGGATTTTTTTGCCATTAATTGAAAATATTGAGTCAGTTGTCCTTGTTTGTCTGGCGTGAGATAAGACATCTGGGCCGTTGTATTTAAGCTGGCACCCAGGAATATTATCTGTTGTGATGGCACTAGTTTTTACTTCTTTTCGTTTACTGTGTACCCTAGAGAAAATAGCAACGTTTTTACAAATGCCAGATGCTTTAGAAGAATGTCCTTTCTCTCTGCTTGAATGAGGCAGTCGTCCAGGTATGGATATATTTGAATTCCTTTTTGTCTGCAAGATGCAATTACTGGTGCCAGGCACTTTGTAAAGACCCTGGGCGCAGTAGATAAGCCAAAGGGCAGTGCACAGAATTGGTAGTGCATTGTACCAGCTTTGAATCTGAGGTATCTTCTGCAATCTGATAGGGACATGCA
Organism: Protopterus annectens; assembly: GCF_019279795.1. Taxonomy (NCBI): domain Eukaryota; kingdom Metazoa; phylum Chordata; order Ceratodontiformes; family Protopteridae; genus Protopterus; species Protopterus annectens. The sequence goes on along the minus strand of NC_056729.1, from coordinate 444,420,393 downwards.
GGTATGCCTCTTTGAGGTCCAAAGTAACAAGCCAAACCTTCTTGCCCAGCCTGCAGTAGTGTCAACATTTTGAATTTCAGAACATCCAGGTACGTATTTAGAGTTGAAAGGTCAAGTATGGGTCTCCAGGCTTTGTCTTTTCTGGGGACCAGGAAGAGTCTTGAGTAAAATCCTTGTCCTTGTTCCTGCTGTGGTACTTTTTGAATAGCTCTCATGTCCATGAGGGCTGAAATTTGTTTTTGAGCCTCTGCCCATTGATTTTGTGGCAGGTTTGGCATTCCTTTTAGCCTTGGTAAAGTGGGAAAGTGGAACCTGTAACCTTGAGACACAACATTCAGAACCCATTTGTCTTGCGTGATTGTTTGCCAATTTTTGAGAGAAAAGTGCTAGTTTTCCCCCCTAAGGGGGCTGCCAAAAGGGAAGTGCTTGGCATACGAAGGGGGAAGTCATTGGGACTGTTTCCTGTAAGGTTGAGACTTGCCCTCACCTCCTTTTGGGGTTGAGGTACCCCATTGTCATTGTCTGTTAGAGCCTTGGGGTTGAGATCTGCCTCTTGGGCATCTGTATCTGCCTCTCTGTGGCCTGTCTGACACTGGAAAGGACCAATTTTTTGTTGGCCAATTTCTGCTAAACTGAAGTGGCTGTACCTGTAAGAAATCCTTGACTGTTTGCATAGATTTAGCTTTATCCTCCATTTTCTTTAACACCGCTTCTGCCTTTACATTAAACAAGGTATCATGCTGTAACAGAGCATCCAATAATTTTGCCTTAACATGATCAGGTAAACTCTGTTCTTTTAACCAAGCATGTCTTCGAATCACAGAACCTGTAACTACGGCTCTACATGAGGCCTCTAAAGAATCAAAACCACATTGCAGAGTGTGTTTTCCCACCTGTTCAACTGCATGCAATAAATCCTGCATTTCTTTATAGTCAGGAGCTTCTGAGCTTGCAAGCATTTTCTGTTTTAACTGAGCCATTAAATATTGTTGGTACTTAAGCATGTGAAACTGGCAATTTAAAGCCCTTACTGCTAAAGTTGCAGAAGTGTAAACTTTCTTCCCCCATCTAGCCAATGCCCTAGAATCTCTGTCAGAGGGGCCGGATTTTTTGCAATGGAAGCCTTAACCCCTTTGGGACCCTGGGAAATGGTTTCTGGGTCAGCAGAAGGGTTTTTATAAAGAAACTTGTGAGAGTCAGGGACTCTATAATATCTATCTGGCTTGGCTGGTGCAGGGGGCAAAGAATCAGGAGATAAGCTGGATTCAGAGAACACATCATCCACAATATCTAACACAGGCGGAATAGCCAGGGGCCTGTGCTGAGACAATAAAAGGAAGTCCCTGAGCCTTTTCTTGGATTCTGAATAATCCTGACTTTCCCAATGGAAATGCTCCCTCATGGTATGTAAAGTTTCCCCAAAAGAGTAATCCTCAGGAGGAGAGGCTGAAGGGATAGATTCTTCAGCATCAGAGTCCTCATAGGGGGGTAGACAGTATCCTTGGTCTGAAGAGGAATCAGAGGAAATGGAAACCTGATCAGAGGAATCATAGTCTGTATCCTGCCTAGGCCTTTTCTCAGGAGGGGGATGGGAACCCCTGATTAGAGTAATAAGGTCTTCGGCCATTTTAAGCATCTGTTTTTTAGGCATGGAGGACTGTCCAGGAGAATGCTGCACTTGCTTCTTTGTCTTTAATAATGTTTTTGTCTTGGCTGTTGCTTTAATGGTAAGTTGTGAAGATCTGAAAACACCCTCAGAAGCCGATGCCTGCTCAGCGGCTCCAGACCCATCTGAGGGATTAGTTTCCATAGGCCCAATACCTTGAGTTTCCAGCGGCCTAGTTGTCTCCACGTGGGAGTCGGAGGCGGCCTGTGGCTCTGAGGTAGCAGGTGTCAGGGGCTGCAAAAGCACCTCACTGAGAACTGGCAAACCGGCCACTAGCCTAGAAGAGGCTTTGTCGTCAGTTTTGGACCTCGGATGCCTGTCTTTATCTTTGTCTTTGCGTTTTTTAAGAACTGCGGTCGTCGGTTGTTCCGATGGCATTGCATACTTGAACCTTCGGCCAAAGTAGTGCAAAGCAAAATCAAAACGTCGTTTTATAGTGCGTTTGTTAAACCTAGCACAAAACCGACAACTAGTGACGTCGTGATCAGGGCCTAGGCATGGAATACAGTAAGAGTGGAAGTCCTTATGAGGTATTTGCTTCCCACAAGAAATACAATTATTAACTTTTTCTGACATCGGTCTGAAGCAAGAAAAAAGTTTCCCCAACGGGGTACTTAGCTTTATTGAAGACTTCGGATCTGAAATTCGACTTCGAAAATCTCAGGAGTCGGCCGACCGGCACTTGCAAACTGCTTTTGCTTCGGGCACCGCGTGGCAAGAAAGACTGAAGAAAATGGCATCGGATGCATCTTATATACCCCTGGCGCACTGACGTCAGGGAAGAAGCGACAGCAACCAACGCCGGACCAAGACTTTGGAACTATGGCCGACTGTGGGACCGCCTGATGGCAGGATAACCCAAGTGTAATGACTGCAGCAGTGTAACATGATGAACATCTCTGCAGTATCAGTATTATGGGTAATGCAACAAACATTATCACAAAACTGCAGAAGATCTGTAAGTTTACAGCTCTTGAATTCTGTGATATTTATTTCAAATGGTTTGGAGATTTTGATGGACAGGGTTATCATTGTGTGGTCTGACTTGACCGTGAGAACAGGACACCAATTTGTTATGACAAGATCGAGTACATTCTGTTTTCTAGAGGGTTCACGGGCAAAATGGTCCAGGGAGTTTGTTTACAGAATTGAAGAATTTGTTTGCATATCCTTCACCTTACTTAATCATGAGGTAGTTAAAATAACCTAGGGTAACAATATTACAACTTATGGGGAATTCATCAAGAACATTTAGGGATGATGTGTGATTTTCAGGAGAAATAGAGGGGGCCCTGCACCGTGCTATGCCCTGATAGCTGATGGTATTTAACAAGTTCTGGAAGTTTGTTGTTTAGACTTCTAGCATTAAGAACAGGCAGCCTGGTATGGTTCAGTGGCTCATTTGTTCTGGAAGTTAGTCGGGAAGTTCATCACCTGGACCATGTCTAAAAATTCACAACAGGGGCAGCAAAAGCCTGTGTTAGTATGCAGCTCTGGAATGAGAGAGGCAAACTGTCTTTGCTGAAGCAAGTACTGTTGTCAAGAATCTCATCCTGTGCTGACACATACCGGACCCCCATATAATGACATCAGGTGTTTTGCCAATTGTTAAAGACTATCTTTTTTCATACCTCAGCATATTTTCTATGATGTAAGGATGTCACTCAATACTAGGATCTTTAAAATTTTGTAACATGCATGGAGAGCTCTGTCATGTCTCTCTTCATACCCCACAAGGATTTGCACACCAGGTCTTTTACCCCCACATGGGCTACTATCATGTTGTATTCATACTTGTCTGATTTAAGGGTTAACAGGGCCTTTGTAATGTCAACAATATTGGTCCCTGAAAGACAGTTGACTGTCATCCTCCATTTGTCCAGCCTTGTGAGTGCAGAATTGATGTGCCTAACTATGGAATCACCAATCACTGGTACATTTCAATTTAGTGTTTGAAGGCTAATCTGGTGTAATGAATCTACGGACGTCCTGTTTCCTGTTGACTCCCAACTGTGTCTTCACTAGCTGGCATTACAGTGCTTAGTTTACGCTGGGCCTTGCACATACTAGTCCTTTGTGTCTTGGGCAAGCATACTGTAAGTCCCTCAGCATATCATAATTCAGGGTGGGTATGTGTGGAGTGTGATGTAGGTGAGTGATGCTTCGAGAATGTGTTTGCTTGTGCGAGTGTGGTCTTCATTTTGGGTAGGTACTTGTATCTCTCACAAACAGTGATGAGTTAAGTGAAAGATCATTATCTGTAAGCATCACTGCCTGAGTATACCAAGTGCTATGAGGCTGGCAAGGGAGGTTAGACTAGCTGGCTGATCTTATAGGTTCATAGAAAGTTGCTAGGCATGTGGTCCAGGAGATCATTACAAAGCCTAGCACAGTTTCCCAATTGTCTCAAGCTCTGTCAGGTGAAGTGACTTGCTCAAGGACACACTGTAGGCAAATGAAGGTTGAGGGAATCAAACCCTGCACCACAGGAAGCAGCTTGTTAACAACCCATAGCCTTAATCCTTTGTTTCAACTGCCCGACTTTCCAGTTCTGACCAAGGGTACATTGTATGCCAAGGAAGAATAACAGAATATAATAGTGTTTCAGCTCCCGGATTAAGGTATTAGTTCAAAGGAAAATTGTAGATAGAAATTTAAGTTGAGCACTAAGTTAACAGTATGTGGTCAACATTCTAGTCTAGGTTGGCTGTAAGGTTATTTTTTGTGTTAAAGAAGAATAAGAAAATATAGCAGCATTTCATCTCCTAGTTAAGGTATTGGTTTAACCTGAGGTAAAATAATCAATGTAGAGAAAATTAGGTGCAAGCACCAAACAAGGTGCGATAAACAGTTTGGTGTATACTGTCTATGAGATCGGTTTAGAAATGCAGCACCACATCCTCTCAACCTCTCAGCTTAAGAAATCTGGACAAATTCTGATGCAATGAGGGGACAAAGAGCCAAAATAGAGACAGACTTTAAATATTATCCTTATAAGCTAAGAAAGCTGCTAGAATAAAAGGATGTGTGTTAGCATGCATTTTCTGAAGGATATAAAGTATGAAACTCAAATGTATGTCATTATTTACTGACTTTAGTCCTTAGATCATCCCAATTTTTTGCCAGAAAACAAGAAATTTTATGAGGAAAAGGCCAAAAATTTGAAGCAAAAATTTGGACATTCTGCGAAAATCTGGACAGTAGAGAGGTATGCGCAATGTACTGATGCTTTACAGTTTGTACAGCTTTAATTTGAAGGTGGAGTTTTATCCAAGGTTTCTTAAGAGAGATCTTGAAACTGAAAGTGCCTGCATCTGTCAAATACAGCTCTATGCAGTACTGTGGTAAGCACCGCCCACCACTGTTAAACTAAACACATAAATAAAAAAACAGCTAGAAAGTACAGTTTTGTACCTACCATAAATGTAGATGTTCGAGTGTTTACACTGCTGCAGTCATCACACTTGGGTTATCCTGCCGTCAGGCGGTCCCGCAGTCGGCCAGAGTTCCAAAGTCTTGGTCCGGCGTCGGTTGCTGTCGGTTGCTGTCGCTTCTTCCCTGTCGTCAGTGCGCCAGGGGTATAAAATATGCATCCAACGCCCTTTTCTTCAGTTTTTCTTGCCCCAGATGTCAGGTGCCCCCAAGTGGGTAGGCAATACATATTGCTAATCAAAAATATACATAACAAATAAAAACAATGCCTTCAGTTACCAGCAAATACACCCCAAAGGTTGTATAGGATAGATGGGTATAGATAAGTCCAGCTAGTTCAGAGGGGATGGAGGGAGGGTAACCTGGACTGCAGCAGTGTGAACACTTGAACATCTACATTTATGGTAGGTACAAAACTGTACTATGTTCATCGTGTTACACTGCTGCAGTCATCACACTTGGGTTGAATCCCAAAGCTAACGTTGGGTGGCTGGTCTATAAAGAGTTAGGATCAGCTAAGAGGCCCTGCAGAACTGCAGTGGCAAATCCTGCTCTAGATTTAGAGTAAAGAGGCAGGTGGTAATGCTTGGCGAAGGTGTGCACTGAACTCCAAGTTGCAGCCTCCAAAATTTCCTTGGTAGGTACTCCTCTGAGAAAGGCTGTTGAAGTGGCTGTTGCCCTGGTGGAATGAGGCCTAATGTTACTAGGGACTGGTTTTCCATGCTGTGTGTAGCAGTACCGAATACAGTGTCCTAACCATTTGGATATAGTCTGCTTTGAGATCGTCTTGCCTTGTGATCCTGCAGCATATGCTACAAACAGTTGATCAGTTTTCCTGAAAGCTTTTGTTTTGTCCAAGTAGAAGTGTAGCTGCCTGTGTATGTCCAAAGTATGCAGAAGTTTCTCCCCTTTATTTTGGAGTTTTGGATAAAAAGTAGGCAAATGGATGGTTTGGTTAAGAGCCACACTAGATACCACCTTTGGCATGAAGGCAGGGTTTGTCCTTAAAGATACCCTGTCCTGATAAAAAAATTATAAAAGGTTCAACTGCCATTAATGCCTGTAGCTCTGAGACTCTTCGTGCTGAAGTTACTGCCAGAAGCAGAGCTGTTTTCCATGATAAAAATTTCAGATCGGCTGTATTGGCTGGCTCAAAAGGTGGCAGGGTTAGTTTTTCCAAAATGAAATTGAGGTCCCAAGTTGGTGTTGGTGCTCTCCGGGGCGGTCTTATGTTTTTAGCCCCTCTGAGGTACTGCTTTAGCAAGGGATGAGAGAATAAAGGAGGATCCGTGTTGTAATGTGCAGAAATGGCAGAGGCATGGATCTTAATTGATGAAAAGGATAGGCCTCTGTCCAGCATCTCAGTTAAGTATTGTAAAATCTGAGGAATGTTTGGAACAAGAGGGTCAAGGCTGTGAGCCTGGTTCCAGGCGCAGAATCTCTTCCATTTTTCTGAGTAAGCTTTCCTGGTGCTAGGCCTCCTGGCCTCCAAAATGACATCCATAACAGCTTTAGAGAGAGGTATTGCCTGTTTGACTAAAGTATCTGCCATGCAGCCAGGTTTAGGGTTTTGAGCTGACCGTGCAGGAGCTGATTGTTTTGTTGAGTCAGAAGGTGTGGAATTTGGGGCAAAATCCTTGGTGGGCCCTGAGCCAAGCTCCTTAAGATAGGGTACCAGTGCTGGCGTGGCCAGTCTGGAGCAATCAGGATCATCTGTGGTTTTTCTTGTCTGGCTTTTAGGAGTACCTTTGGAAGGAGAGGCAGTGGTGGGAAGGCATAGACTTTTAGGTTTTTCCAGCTGAACAGAAGAGCATCCACTTTCCATGCTTGTTTGTGATAAGTCCTTGTGCAGAATTTTTGTAGTTGGCAATTCAGAGGGGAGGCAAAAAGATCTATGTCTGGGCATCCCCATTTTTGTGTTATCATGCTGAAGATTTGTGGATTCAATTTCCATTCGTGAGGGTCCATGATATTTCTGCTTAGGACGTCTGCCAGAGTATTTTTCTTTCCTGGCAGGAATTGTGCTTGCAGGTGAACTTGGTACGTTAGAGCTGTGTTCCACAAGTTCATGGCTTGCCTGCATAGGGGATATAAGAATGTGTGCCCCCTTGTTTGTTTATGTACCACATTACTTTGGTGTTGTCTGTCTTTAGTAATAGTTGTCCTGGATGTAGAAGGTCCTTGAAAGCTGTTAGGGCATTTTGAACAGCCAACATCTCTTTTGGATTGATGTGAAGATGCATCTGGTCTGTGGTCCACTTGCCCTGAATGCATTTTCCTGCCATGTGTGCTCCCCAGGCGTAATCCGAAGCATCTGTTGTTAGAGTTTGCCTGGCTGTGGGTTGGGTAAAAGGCTGACCCTTGTTTAGGTGACATGCCTGTGCCCACCATCGGAACTGCTGTTGTAGGCAGGGAATCATTGGAATTACTGCTTCTAGACTGTGTGAATGTTGAGTCCAAACACTTTTTAGGTACCATTGTAATTTCCTCATATGCAGTCTGGCATATGGAATTAGTAGTATGCAGGATGCCATGAATCCCAAGGCCTGCAGAATTTTTCTTGCAGGGAGATGGGACGTTTTTGCCAGTAGTTGAAAATATTGAGTTAGTTGCACTTGTTTGTCTGGCGTGAGGTAAGCCATCTGGGCCGTTGTATTTAAGCTGGCACCCAGGAATGTAATCTGTTGTGAGGGCACTAGTTTTGTCTTCTTTTCGTTTACTGTGTACCCTAGAGAAGTTAGCAACCTTTTTACAAACGCCAGATGCTGTAGAAGAATGTCCTTTGTCTCTGCTTGAATGAGGCAGTCGTCCAGGTATGGATATATTTGAATTCCTTTCTGTCTGCAAAATGCAATTACTGGTGCCAGGCATTTTGTGAAGACCCTGGGTGCAGTAGATAAGCCAAAGGGCAGTGCAGAGAATTGGTACTGCATTGTACCAGCTTTGAATCTGAGGTATCTTCTGCAATTTTGTCTGCTAGGGACATGCAGGTATGCCTCTTTTAGGTCCAGAGTAACAAGCCAAGCCTTCTTGCCCAGCATGGGTAGAAGCTGCTGTAATGTTAACATTTTGAATTTCGGGATATCCAGGTAAGTGTTCAGAATTGAAAGGTCCAGTATAGGCCTCCAGGCTTTGTCCTTTCTGGGGACCGGGAAGAGTCTTGAGTAAAATCCTTGTCCTTGTTCCTGTTGTGGTACTTTTTGTATAGCTCTCATGTCCATGAGGGCTGAAATTTGTTTTTGTGCCTCTGCCCATTGATGTTGTGGCAGGTCTGGCATTCCTTTTAGTTTTGGTAAAGTATGAAAGTGGAATCTGTAACCTTGAGGAACAATATTCAGAACTCATTTGTCTTGGGTGATTGTTTGCCAGTTTTGAGAAAAAAGTGCTAGTTTTCCCCCTAAGGGGGCTTCCAAAAGGGACATGCTTGGCGTACGCAAAGGAAAGTCATTGTGACTGTTTCCTGTAAGGTTGAGACTTCTCCTCACCTCCTTTTGGGGCTGAGGTGCCCCACTGTCATTGTCTGTTTGAGCCTTGGGGCTGAGATCTGCCTCTTGGGCGTCTGTATCTGCCTCTCTGTGGTCTGTCTGACACTGGAAAGGACCAATTTTTTGTTGGCCAATTTCTGCTAAACCGAGGTGGCTGTACCTGTAAGAAATCCTTGACTGTTTGAATAGATTTAGCTTTATCCTCCATTTTCTTTAACACCTCTTCTGCCTTAACACCAAACAAGGTATCATGCTGTAAAGGAGCATCCAATAATTTTGCCTTAACATGATCAGGTAAACTCTGTTCTTTTAACCAAGCATGTCTTCGAACAACAGAACCTGTAACTGCGGCTCTACAAGAGGCCTATAAAGAATCAAAACCACATTGCAGAGTATGTTTTCCCACCTGTTCAACTGCATGCAATAAATCCTGCATTCCTTTACAATCAGGAGCTTCTGAGCTAGCAAGCATTTTCTGTTTTAACTGAGCCATTAAATATTGTTGGTACTTAAGCATGTGAAACTGACAATTTAAAGCTCTTACTGCTGAAGTTGCAGACGTGTATACTTTCTTCCCCCATCTATCCAAAGCTCTAGAATCTCTGTCAGAGGGTACTGGATTTTTTGCAATGGAAGCCTTAACCCCTTTGGGACCCTGGGAAATAGTTTCTGGATCAGCAGAGGAGTTTTTGTAAAGAAACTTGTGAGAGTCAGGGACTCTATAATACCTATCTGGCTTGGCTGGAGCGGGGGGCAATGAGTCAGAAGATAAGATGGATTCAGAGAACACATCATCCACAATGTCCAGCACAGGCGGAATGGCCAGGGGCCTGTGCTGAGGCAATAAGAGGAAATCCCTGAACCTTTTCTTGGATTCTGAGTAATCCTGACTTTCCCAATGGAAATGTTCCTTCATGGTATGTAAAGTTTCCCCAAAAGAATAATCCTCAAGAGGCGAGGCTGAAGGGATAGATTCTTCAGCATCAGAGTCCTCATAGGAGGATAAAGAGTATTCCTGGGCTGAAGAGGAATCAGAGGAAATGGAAACCTGATCAGAGGAGTCATAATCTGTATCCTGCCTAGGCCTTTTCTCAGGAGGGGGATGGGAACCCCTGATTAGAGTAATGAGGTATTCGGCCATTTTAAGCATTTGTTTCTTAGCCATGCAGGACTGTCCAGGAGAATGTTGTACTTGTTTATTTGTCTTTAATGGTACCTTTGTCTTGGCTGTTGTTTTAATGGTAAGTTGTGAAGGTCTGAAAACACCCTCAGAAGCCGTTGCCTGCTCAGTGGCTCCGGACCCATCTGAGGGATTAGATTCCGTAGGCCCAATACCTTGAGTTTCCAGAGGCCTGGATGTCTCCACGTGGGAGTCGGAAGCGGCCTGTGGCTCTTAGGTAGCGGGTATCAGAGGCTGCGAAAATGCCTCACTGAGAACCAGCGACCAGCCTAGAAGATGTTTTGTCGTCGGTTTTGGACCTCGGATGCCTGTCTTTATCCTTGTCTTTGCGTTTTTTCGGTATTGAGGTCGTCGGCTGATCCGACGACATGGTACAATTGAACCTTCGGCCAAAGTAGTGTAAATCAAAATCAAAACGTCTTTTTATAGTGCGTTTGTTTAATCTAGCACAAAACTGACTAGTGACGTCGTGATCAGGGCCTAGGCATGGAATACAGTAAAAGTGGAAGTCCTTAGGAGGTATTTGTTTCCCACAAGAAATACAATTATTAACTTTTTCTGACATCGGTCTGAGGCAAGAAAAAGGTTTCCCCAACGGGGTACTTAGCTTTATTGAAGACTCCAAATCTGAAATTCGACTTTGAAAATCTCAGGAGTCGGCCGACCGGCACTTGCGAACTACTTCTGCTTCGGGAACTGCGCGGCAAGAAAGACTGAAGAAAATGGCGTCGGATGCATATTTTATACCCCTGGCGCACTGACGTCAAGGAAGAAGCGACAGCAACCGACACTGGACCAAGACTTTGGAACTCTGGCTGACTGCCGGACCGCCTGACGGCAGGATAACCCAAGTGTGATGACTGCAGCAGTGTAACACGAACACCTGCAGCCTGTAATGTCCACCCCTACAGAAACAGCAGCAAATTATTCCCTGCCACAGAATAACCACCTTGCCCTCACTTCACCTATGCGCAACATAAGCGACGTTTAGCTAAATAGACTGAAACTGCAATGTAAAAAAAAAAAGTGATAAATGTATTAAATCGCAGGGAGAACACTTAGTTGAACTAATGTGATGTGCAATCTGACACATTAACAGCCTGATGATTGTTGTCTAACAAAGACATCAACCTTAAGTCAAAGAAACTATAAAATAAATTGTACATATATATTACTGAATTGCTATGTACGCACGCAAGTGTGTGTTTGTGTGCCTACAGCTACATAGCAGTTAAATGCCTAGGTAGATACAGCTAAACACATGTACATACACATACACATAGACTCACAGAGTGTTACTAGGCTAATGACTTGGGGAACCCTTCTAATCCTAGCCAAGTTTTCCCGAAAGAATAATGATGTCCCATATCCAAACAGGATACTGAGGGCCAAGCATTTATAAGCTACCTCTGTCCATAAGGGACATGGGTGCAGGCCTGGTGTAAAATAAGATACAAAAATATTAGATAGGAAGTATAAGTGATGAAAGGGTAAAAACCCTACCAGCTACTTATCTACCTCCATTTCTACTTTCATGTAACTTAACTTTATACTAACTGCTTTTTCTGAAGAACACCAGATCAAAAATTTCAATCTGTGCTTTTAATTTCTATGTACAGAAAGTTTCTACAGCCCCTTTCTATATTTGAACAAAAGCAATTCACTTTTTATAAGAACAAATCAATATATGAGAAGCAAATCACTCAAGCATCAGTTTGTCCAACTGCAAAAAAGTAATACATGGAATGTTACAGTCAACCATTTTACACAGGTTTTCTAAACTAGAGGGTAACATCTACATCAAAACTGCTATAAAACTCAAAGCTAGCAGCTGAAGCCAGACCACCATGAACCATAACACTACATCTGCTCTAAGAGTTGCTTTGAAAAAGGGTACATATTTATGAATAAGTTACTATACAGCAATTTTGCTGTATAAATTACAGGCATGTAAAATGGAAGTTAACTGACTGCAGGGTCTGTTATAGTAGGGCAGCACCATGACTACAGTTTCTTTACTTAGGACGTGCAGCACCTGTCACTATTCCTTCCATGCATGGGATAATCCCGACACAATTTCTTCTAGGCACTGGATAAGCAAAAACTGGCACTATTGGTTCCAGGTAATGGATAGCCAACACCTGACACTGCTCCATTTAAGCAAAAAATAAACAACATGTGGCATCATTCCTTCCATGCATATGATAACACCAGGTACCATTTCTTTTAGGCATGGGATAAGCAACACCTGCCATCATTCCTGCCAAGTAATGGATACTAACACCTGAATCTATTTCATTTGTGCAAGGTATAAACAATACTTAGCACCATTCCTTCCATGCATGGGATAACCAGAACCTGAAAACATTCCTTCCATGAATGGGATAAATAGAACTAGCCACCATTCCTTCCATATGTGTAGGGTAAACACCTGGTGCCATTCCCTCTATACACAGGATACATAGGTTCAGGCATCAATCTTTCTATGCAGAGTATAAACAGCTCCTGGCATCACTCTTCCATATAACACCTGGCACTATACCATTCATTCACATGATAACCAAAAACTGGCACCACTTCTTCCATCCAAGGGATGAACAACACCAGGTAGCATTCCTTCTAAGCACCACACTTGGGATAAACAAAAGCTGGTACCATTCCTTCCATGCAGGGGTTAAACAACACCTGATTTCATTCCTTCTATGCAGGGGTTAAACAACACCTGGCTCCATTCCTTCCATGCAGGGGATAAACACCTGGTGCCATTCCTTCTATACACAGGACACACTAAATCAGGCATAATTCTTTCTATGCAGAGTATAAATAGCTCTTGGCATCACTCCTTCATATAACACCTGGCACTATACCATGCATTCATATGATACGCAAAAATTGGCACTACTTCTTCCGTCCAAGGGATGAACGACACCAGGTAACACTCCTTGCAAGCACCACACTTGGGTTAAACAGCACCTGGCACCACTCCTTTCATGCAGCGGACACAACAGCACCTGGCACCATTCCTTCCACACAGGAGATAAACAACACTTGGCACCATTCCGTCCACATGGGGATAAACAACACTTGGCACCATTCCTTCCACACAGGGGATAAACAACACCTGGTACTATTCCTTCCACACAGGGAATAAACAACACCTGGCACCATTCGTTTCCACATGGGGATAAACAACACTTGGCACCATTCCTTCCACATGGGGGTAAACAACACTTGGCACCATTCCTTCCACACAGGGGATAAACACCTGGCACTATTCCTTCCACACAGGGGATAAACAACACCTGGCACTATTCCTTCCACACAGGGGATAAACAACACTTGGCACCATTCCTTCCACACAGGGGATAAACAACACTTGGCACCATTCCTTCCACACAGGGGATAAACGACACTTGGCACCATTCCTTCCACACAGGGGATAAACAACACTTGGCACCATTCCTTCCACATGGGGATAAACAACACTTGGCACCATTCCTTCCACATGGGGATAAACAACACCTGGCACTATTCCTTCCACATGGGGATAAACAACACTTGGCACCATTCCTTCCACATGGGGATAAACAACACTTGGCACCATTCCTTCCACACAGGGAATAAACAACACTTGGCACCATTCCTTCCACACAGGGGATAAACGACACTTGGCACCATTCCTTCCACACAGGGGATAAACAACACTTGGCACCATTCCTTCCACATGGGGATAAACAACACCTGGCACTATTCCTTCCACATGGGGATAAACAACACTTGGCACCATTCCTTCCACATGGGGATAAACAACACTTGGCACCATTCCTTCCACACAGGGAATAAACAACACTTGGCACCATTCCTTCCACATAGGGGATAAACAACACTTGGCACCATTCCTTCTACATGGGGATAAACAACACTTGGCACCATTCCTTCCGCATAGGGATAAACAACACCTGGCACTATTCCTTCCACACAGGGGATAAACAACACTTGGCACCATTTCTTCCACACAGGGGATAAACAACACTTGGCACCATTCCTTCCACATGGAGAAAAACACCTGGCACTATTCCTTCCACACAGGGGATAAACAACACCTGGCACTATTCCTTCCACACATGGGATAAACAACACCTGACACTATTCCTTCCACACAGGGGATAAACAACACCTGGCACTATTCCTTCTACACAGGGGATAAACAACACCTGGCACTATTCCTTCCACACAGGGGATAAACAACACCTGGCACCATTCCTTCCACACAGGAGATAAACAGAACTTGGCATTATTCCTTCCACATGGGGATAAACAACACCGGGCACCATTCATTCCACACAGGAAATAAACAACACTTGGCACCATTCCTTCCAACAGGGGATAAACAACACTTGCCACCATTCCTTCCACACAGGGGATAAACAACACCTGGCACTATTTCTTCCACACAGGGGATAAACAACACCTGGCACTATTCCTTCCACACAAGGGATAAACAACACCTGGCACCATTCCTTCCATACAAGGGATAAACAGAACTTAGTATCATTCCTTCCATGCATGGGATAAACAGCACCTGGCACCATTCCTTCCACACAGGAGATAAACAACACTTAACACCATTCCTTCCACATGGGGATAAACACTTGGCACCATTCCTTCCACACAGGGGATAAACAACACTTGGCACCATTCCTTCCGCACAGGGGATAAACAATACCTGGCACTATTCCTTCCACACAGGGGATAAACAACACCTGGCACTATTCCTTCCACACAGGGGATAAACAACACCTGGCACCATTCCTTCCATACAGGGGATAAACAGAACTTGGCATCATTCCTTCCATGCATGGGATAAACAACACCTGGCTCCATTTCTTCCACGCACAGGATAAACAACACCTGGCACCATTTCTTCCATGCACAGGATAAACAACACCTGGCACAATTTCTTCCACACACAGGCTAAACAACACCTGACACAATACATCCTACACTTCAGATGGATGCTGTTCATCAGCATCCAATCCATCCCCCAAAGTGGCATCTTAGAACATACAGACAGATTTAGTTACTGGTGCACGAATGCACAATGCTGTTCGCTAAGCAATAACACAGCACTTCCTGTTGCTTATTTAATCTGAGTGTATTTGTATTTTAACTCAGTTAATGCTCAGGTCACTGCCCATGAACATTTAGCCACATGCTCCCCAAGCAAGCTATCACAATTCAAGCCCTAGCTAGTCAACTACCTCCTAGCTCCACTGGCACTGACAGTACAACCCCTTTAAACCTACTCTCGTTCAGCTTCCAACCAGTGTCCACATCACTTATCCGTACCTTGATTAAAAAATTAAAACTAACCACCCTCTCCGCTGACCAACTCCCCACCAAGTTCCTTCAAAAATCAGCTGACGCCATTGCCTATCCAGTATCAATACTAATTAATCATACCATAGCAGAGGCTAAAATTCCCACCATTTGGAAAACATCCTATGTAATCCTGCTACATAAAGGAGGTTCTTCCACTGAATTCTCAAATTATAGACCAACAGCTATACTTTCTCCACTTTCAAAGTTTATGGAAAAATGTATACATAAACAACTTATGCACCACCTAATCCAGTATCACCTCATGGCCGATACCCAACATGGCTTCCATCCACACCACAGCACAACATCAGCCCTACTGGCTTTTACCAATACAATAAACAATAACCGTAACAATAATCACATATCCCCAGCCCTCTTCTTGGATCTTTCCAAGGCATTTGACATGGTGGATCACCAACTTTTGATTCACACCCTGCAAACTTTCTGTTTAGATTCCAAAGCCCTTCAATGGTTTAAATCCTACCTCAGTGGGAGGCAACAGGCTGTCCTCTTGCAGAACAAGCTCTCTAACCTATTACCTAACATGCTTGGAGTACCACAAGGCTCCATATTAGGGCCCCTACTGTTTTCCATCTTTATTAACGACTTATATACTGTCATCCCAAATGTCAGCTGTATCCAATACGCTGATGACTCGACCCTGATTTGCTCAGCTACATCTCCTACTGACTTGAGGTCTGCTACCCAGTCCGCTTTTAATACAATAGAAAACTGGTTCTCTGAACATCGATTGTTACTAAATCCCAAAAAAACTAAAATGCTATTATTCTCACCAACACAAAGGTCTGCTACTTTTACCTTCACCATAAATGCAAAAGATGGCACAATAATCTCCCCCGATCCCTCTACAAAACTACTAGGAGTCATTATTGATAATAACCTAAAATTTACATCAATAAAAAACTTGGGTCACTGTAAAGAATAAAAGCCTTCCTGACCCCTCCAGCTAAGATGGCCATAGCTCGCTCTCACCTACTTTTAACACTTCTATACGCTTCCCCCCTTCTCTCTAATCTAAACAAGACTGCACTTAATAGACTGTCAACCTGTTACAATCACATTGCTAGGTTTGCCACTGGCCTGCCTTTTAGAACACACCCCTGCATCAACCTTAAACAGCTTGGGTGGCTAGAACTTCCCAGTCTAATCCAATATATAACCTTCTGATTATGGCTAATAAAATCCTCTACAATCCAGATAATAGACCAGCTCTTAAAAATATTATCACCCCCCCCCATAACAATCCAAGACTACTGGTTAATGGTTAAAGTGTTTGCCTTACTGAGATCCTCGAACAAACTACTAATTCAGACAATCAAAATTAACAATGCAGCTGGTGACTCCCTCTTTGCAAACTCTGCAGGCAGAGCCTGGAACTTACTTCCAGCTGATACTACTTTGCTCTCCTCCCTAGGCCAATTTAAAACCAAACTCACACAATATCTGGCACTAAACTGGCTTTGTCATTGCAACAAGCCTGGCTAACTATCATCATGAAGGTGAATAATCTATTAAAAAGTACAGTTTTGTACCTACCATAAATGTAGATGTTCGAAGATCCACATTGCTGCAGTCATAACCTGTGGGTAGTCCGCTGTCCTCGGTCGGCCCGAATACCAAAGTGTTAGGCCGGCGTCGGTCATGGTCGCCCAGACCTGACGTCAGTACGCTGTGGTATTAAAGCGCATGACCGACGCCATATCCTTAGTCTTTCTTGCCCCAGATGTCAGAAGGCCGTAAAGAAAAAGGCCATAGCCAAAAATAGAAAAATACCCAATCACCAATATAACAACAATAGATACACCACAAACCACACAGCCACCCCAAACTACAGAGGGGAAGGAGGGAGGGTAAATCAGACTGCAGCAATGTGGATCTTCGAACATCTACATTTATGGTAGGTACAAAACTGTACTATGTTCTTCATCTCACATTGCTGCAGTCATAACCTGTGGGTAGAATCCCAAAGCAAAGGTAAAGGGAGGTTGGTAAAATCAGATAGCATTAGGAGCTGCTAACATGCCCTGTAAAACTGCAGTGGCAAACCCAGCCCTAGATTTGGAATAAAGAGGAAGATGGTAATGTTTAGAGAAAGTGTGCACTGAACTCCAGGTAGCTGCCTCCAAAATATCCTTAGTAGCTACTCCCCTTAAAAAGCAGTAGAAGTGGCCGTAGCCCTAGTGGAATGAGGTCTGATTCCAGCCGGAACCTCCTTGCCATGATGAGAATAACAGAAAGCAATGCAATGCCAAATCCACTTAGAAATAGTTTGTTTTGAAACAGGTTTTCCTTGAGATCCCAAGGCAAAAGAAATGAATAACTGTTGGGACTGCCTGAACCCCTTAGTTCTGCTCAAATAATAACGTAACTGCCTGTGAATGTCCAAAGAATGCAAAATTTTCTCCCCCTTATTTTGGGGATCAGCATAAAATGTAGGCAGATGAATAGATTGGTTTAAGGCCACATTAGAAACAACTTTAGGCATAAAAGTAGGATTAGTACGTAGTGAGACCCTATCCTTATGAAATATCAGGAAGGGTTCAACTGCCATTAGGGCCTGTAATTCAGATACCCTTCTAGCAGACGTAATGGCCAACAAAAAAGCAGTCTTCCAAGACAAAAACTTAAATTCTGAAGTAGCTGCAGGTTCAAAAGGAGGTAAAGTGAGCTTTTCAACACAAAATTGAGATCCCAGGAAGGAGTTGGAGCTCTGCGTGGGGGTCTTATGTTCTTTGCCCCTCTAAGAAATTGCTTGAACAAAGGGTGAGAGAATAATGGTGGGTCACAATCATAGTGAGCAGAAATGGCTGCAGCATGAACTTTTACAGAGGAGAAAGACAAACCCTTGTCTAATAATTCTGTAAGATACTGAAGAGAAACACTCAAATTAGGCACTGAAACATCAAAACTCTTTGTTTTGCTCCAAAGAAAAAATCTCCTCCATTTACCTGCATAAACTTTCCTTGTACTAGGCCGTCTGGCCTCCAAAATGACATTCAGAACTTGTTGAGGAAGCTGAGACCCCCCAGGGTCTAAAACAGAATACGCCAGGCTGTCAGATGCAGGGATTGAATCCTGACATTGCGGAAATGATTGCTTGCCTGGGACAAAAGGTGTGGAATTAATGGCAAAGGCCAAGGAGGCTCCCGTACCAAAGTCCTCAGCAGAGGGTACCAGTGCTGCCGTGGCCAATCTGGAGCTATCAGAATCATGCAAGGCTTGTCCTGTCTGACCTTTAGGAGCACCTTGGGAAGGAGAGGCAGAGGGGGAAATGCATAAACGTGAAGATTGTTCCAACTGAATGATAGAGCATCCACTTTCCAAGCTTTTGGGTGAAATAGCTTTGTGCAAAACTTTGGCAGTTGGTAATTCAGTGGAGAAGCGAACAGATCTATGTCTGGAGTCCCCCATGCCACCGTCAACTGTTGAAAGACATGAGGATCCAATTTCCACTCGTGGGGATCCACCATCTGTCTGCTCAAAACATCTGCTAAGGAGTTCTGTGCTCCTGGCAGAAACCTTGCCTGAAGGGTGAGGTGCATACTGAGAGCAATCTCCCACAAAATCATAGCCTGTCTGCAAAGAGGGTACGAATGGGTACCCCCCTGCTTGTTGATGTACCACATGACTGTTGTGTTGTCTGTCTGAATCAACACTTGTCCTGGGTGAAGTAAATCCTTGAAAGCCATCAATGCAAATTGGACTGCTAACATCTCCTTCATGTTGATATGCAAATGTTGTAGTCTGGCAGGCCACGTGTCTTGAACCCATTTTCCATTGAAGTGTGCTCCCCAGGCCATGTCTGAGGCATCTGTCGTTAAGATCTGACTCGCCTCTGGTCGGGTCACAGAGAGTCCCTTGTTTAGGTGACATTCCTGAGCCCACCACAAAAATTCCCTTTGGATGCAAGGTATCATCGGAATGACAGTGTCCAAATCGTGGCAGTGTTGAGTCCATATGCTTTTGAGATACCATTGTAGCTTCCTCATATGCAGTTTGGCATTGGGAAGCACCAGAATACAAGATGCCATGAACCCCAAGGCTTGAAGGACTGTCCTTGCAGTCAGCCTGGACCATAGAGACAATTGCTGGAAGTAAAGGGTAAGATTTCTTTGTTTGTTCGGGGTCAGAAATGCCATCTGAGAAGCTGTATTCAGTCTCACACCCAGAAAGCACATGTCCTGAGAGGGTACTAGACTGGACTTTGTTTCGTTCACAGAATACCCTAGGCACCTTAACACTGCCATAACGTACTGTAGATGGTGAAGTAACTCGACTTTGTCTTGAGCCAGAATCAGGCAATCGTCCAAATAAGGATAGATTTGTATTCCCCTTAACCGTAAGAAGGCTATCACTGGTGCCAGGACCTTTGTGAACACCCTGGGCAGTAGATAAGCCAAAGGGTAATGCAGAGAACTGATAATGTAAAGTCCCAGCCCGAAACGCAGGAACCTCCTGCAGCTGGGCCTGATAGGAATGTGAAGATAAGCCTCTTTGAGATCCAGAGTTACCATCCAGTGATCCTTGCCTAAAAGAGGCAGAAGTTGTTGTAAAGTTAACATCTTGAATTTTGGAATGTCCAGGTATGGGTTGAGAATAGACAAATCCAGAATTGGCCTCCAAGTGTTTCCTTTCTTTGGTACAAGAAACAGGCGAGAATAAAATCCCAGGCCTACTTCTGATGGAGGTACCCCCTGGATAGCCCCCATGTTGAGAAGTAAAGAAATCTGTTTGTAAGCCTCCACCTTTTGCTGAGAAGGAACGTCTGGCATGCCTTTGAAAGGAGGCAAGGTGTGAAAATAAAACTTGTAGCCTCGAGCTATAATGTCCAACACCCATTTGTCCTGAGTGACTAAAATCCAATTTTTCCTGAAATGTGCCAACTTTCCTCCCAGAGGAGCTGCCAGACAGGAGGGGTCTGGCAGCTGGAGATACAGGTCATTGGGTCTGTTTACGAAAAGGCTGACCCCTGCCTTCACCTGAAGATTGTGCAGGGGAACTCCACGTCCTAGGTCGAAAAGAACCTTGAGCATGAGCTCTGCCCCTAGACTGTAAATCAGAAGAAGGATAAGCCCATCCCTTAGTAGGCCAATTTCTGCTAAACTTAGGGGGCTGTACCTGTAAAAAATCCTTAACTGTTTGCATAGACTTAGCTTTGTCTTCCATTTTCTTCAAAACTGACTCCACAGGAGAACCAAACAAAACTTCAGACTGAAGGGGAGCATCCAAAATTCGAGCTTTAACATGCTCTGACAAATTCTGTTCCTTAAGCCAGGCGTGCCTACGAATAACTGATCCAGTGGCAGCCACCCTGGAAGAGGCCTGAAGAGCATCAAAACCACACTGCAAAGAATGCTTACCCACCTGATCAGAGGCATGAACTAAATCCTGCAATTCCTTACACTCAATGCCCTCTGCCAAAGCATCAACCTTAGATTTCAACTGACTCAGGAGAAAATTCTGGTACTTCAGCATATGAAACTGGCAATTCAAAGCCCTCATTGCTAGAGTGGAAGAGGTATACACTTTTTTACCCCACCTATCCAAAGCTCTAGAATCTTTATCCATAGGAACTGGATTCTTTACAACAGAAGCTCCGACTCCCTTAGGACCCTGGCTAATAGTTTCTGGGTCAGCTCTCGGGCTTTTATACAAGTATTTATGAGCCTCAGGCACTCTGTAATACCTGTCAGGCTTGACCCGGTGCAGGAGGCAAAGAATCAGGATTGAGGGAAGCTTCAGAGAAAACATTTTGAACAACATCCAAAACAGGGGGTATAGCCAAGGGCCTATGCTGTGGTAAAAACAAAAATTCCCTAAGTTTCTTTCTAGAGTCTGAGAAATCCTGACCTTCCCACTTAAAATGCTCTCTCATGGAATGCAGGGTTTCAGAAAAGGAAAAATCCTCTGGGGGGGAAGCAGAAGGAGTAGAATCCTCTGCATCCGAATCAGAGTAAGGAGGAAAATCCTGAATGTCTTCAGCCGAAGACTCCGAGTAATCTGAAGAATGTTCCAATCCATCCACCTCTGGCTCTACCCTAGGCCTCTTATCTGGCGGGGGCAAGGAACCCCTGATTAAAGTAATTAAATCTTCTGCCATTTTCAGCATATGCTTTTTAGGCACAGAACCTGCAGAACTAGGGCTGACACCAGAGGAAGACAAACCAGGCCTGACCTTGGAAGGTACCTTAGAGACAGAAGTAGAAGGCCTAACCACCTTATGCAAAGGAGGGACTACAGAAACCTGAGAGGTCCCCTCAGCCTGTCCCGACTCCTGAGAGGCCACATCCTGCAAAACTAAAGGCTCCCCCTGAGACTCAGCTGAAACCTCGGCTGGATCTACAGATTCCACCGTAGTTTCTAAAGAACCGGCGTCCGTAACGGACGACTCATCCTGCTTGGACTTTAACGATTTGTCCTTACGCTTCTTAGCGGTAGCGGGCGTCGGAGGATCCGACGGCATATTGTAATTACACCGCTTATCGGAGACAAGCCTAGCACAATCTAACCTGCGTTTAATGGTGCGCTTATTAAATCTAGCACAAAAGCGACACCCGACTACGTCGTGCTCAGGCCCCAAGCAAGGAATACAAAGAGAGTGGTAATCCCTATGAGGTATCTGTTTCCCACAAGAAATACAATTATTCACTTTTTCTGACATCCGGATTTAACTGAGGCAAGAAAAGACAAAAATATTCCCCAACGGGGTACTTAGCCCAACTTGGTCTTCGGTCTGAAACTCAGAATACGAAAATTTCAGGACGCCGAACGGCACTTGCAAAACGCTGCTTCTGCTTTGGACCATGCGGCAAGAAAGACTGAGGATATGGCGTCGGTCATGCGCTTTAATACCACGGCGTACTGAAGTCAGATCTGGGCGACCATGACCGACGCCGGCCTAACACTTTGGTATTCGGGCCGACCGAGGACAGCGGACTACCCACAGGTTATGACTGCAGCAATGTGAGATGAAGAACATCATCTACTGTTAATTTTTCCCCTGACTGTAACCAGGGGTATCTCTAACCTGTAAATGTGTCTGTTCATGTTTCCCTTGCATTCTTTGTAAATACCGTTCTGTAATATGTCTTCATCGTTTTTCTCCCCGGGCCTCTGCTGAAAATGGACATGTATCCAGTCAGACTATCCCGGTCAACAAATGTAAAATAAAAAAATAAAATAAAAATAATAAAAAAAAAATCACTGTATTTTCTACACTCACCAGCAACTTGCCTATTTGGAGCTGTTTTTGGTCTGCTATACTGTTTCCCACCCAAGCATGTACATAAACCAGGACCCACATCTACTTGTTCACAGACACCAATATTTCTGTTAGAAGGAGTAAAGCCTATAGGAAGGATGAGTTCTGAATGGATGACATCTGGCTGCCATGTGCAGTGGTTGGAAGCTGCATTACATACCCAACCAGAAAAGGTTTTGATGGTTCTCAGTAAGGGAAAAATATGTGTAATGATTGCCACATCAAAACCACAACTTTGGATATCACAAGTGACAACATTACTAGACACGGTCGCTGTATTATTCTGTATAAGTACAATCACACTTGCAGCCTTATTGTTTCACTTTATTAAAGAAACTACAACAAATCCCATCTTGTTAAAACGTCACTGGTTACCTCTTGGAGAAAAGTCTCTTTCTTCTTTGCAGACAAGTTTAAGTGTTTCTCAAGGGAACTGTAGTACTTCTCTGTCTCTTTATCATATTTCTTCTTCTCTTCCTGCAGAAAAGTAAAAGGGAGACTTTAGTACACTAGTGTTTTTAAAATAGTAGAGTATCATGTGACATTACTACAGTTTTTAAAATGGTAAGTACCATGTGACATTACCAGAGTTTTTAAAACAGTAGAGTATCATGTGACATGGTTGCAATATCACAAGATGCAAATGCAGGTAAGCAAGCATCAGGGTGAGGTGGTGGTCAGAAGGCATGTTTCAGCAGTAGAGACAGAACACTGTGTGATTATGGTCCAGATTAAAAATCAGTCATCATAATACCTGTAAGATACTAAGGTGGTATAACTTACACCTGGGAGGAATAGGGTGGTAAATCTTATATTGCAGGAACATATGATCACAGGAGTTACACAACAGGTAAGTCAGAGGGCCATGTGTGCCTTGCCAAACACCACAGTTAAGATGTACTCCAACACTTCAAGGAGGGAGAAACATGTCAGACACAGTATGAACTTGTAGGAAGCCATCCAAATTTTCAAGGTTGGACCTGAAAAACACAAAGGTGTCAGTCTGCTTAACATGCAGAGGCAATCCGTTCCACAGATAGGGCAGCACTTGACAAGAAATCTATCCCTCCAGTGTGTTTTATTTATATGTTGGTGGAGGTTCATATCTGTAATTTGGGAGTTTGTGTAGCTATTTATCTTGTGACGGTATAAGAGATCTATTAGGGTGGCATATTCGATGGCACAGAATGTCAGGTATACATCTCTATGTGCAGGAGTGTATAACAGAGCATAAGGAAGGCTAAGGGGTTTTAGGCAAACAATCTTTTCATTAGGAACATTTGGGGCCTTTCTAACAGCACAATATTTCTGGCTAGGCACATGCAGAAAAGAGCACTGAACAGAGGGACAAATAACATTGTTTAACCTGGATGACATACCTTTGGAAATCAGTTGTGTTACAATAACACCCAAGGGTAAAAACTTCACATAGACAAACCATTCAATAAAAATACTTTTTTCTATAATTATGCTATACTGACAAGCTAAGAACAAAGGCAAAATGTGCCATGTCTACAGTTAGTGGGGTTTGTCATTATTGGCCTGAATACACCAGCAAAGAATTAAAATAATAAATATAATACAAAGCCATGGGCATTCGGTAGTCATGTAGCTGAAACACTTGTATGTCCTTATGGGGTCATCTGCATACATCCCATGGGCCTCCACTTCATGAGGTTTAAAATACTACACAATGAATACTGTAACTGATTGGGTCTTTTTTGGTGTTTTTCAGCAAGAGTATAGGATTTCCTAATTGATGTTACAACATGGTGGTCAAAGGCGAGGCAATTGCAAGATCCCAGTCTATCATGTCTATGAGGAGTACAGTAGTGAACATGATTAAAACTGCAAATGAGGGGCATTTCCCAAAGGGGACACTGTTGCATTTTTTTTTTTTTTTGCATTTACTTTGAACCTGCTTCCACCCAAAATAAACTACAGTACTCAACCTCTACTACACTCTCTGGCTGAATAACCAGCTACATTACATTTTATGTAGATCTCAGTTACACTAACATTCTATTGAAAGACCTGAAACAAGCATCTGCCAAATTCTCTGTCCTCCATCCCACCTTCCTCAAAAGCCACAGATGAAAATAGCTAAACCTTTAACTTACATATACAGCCTTTCCTTTATTGAAGAAATAGTGCCACCTGCCTTAAAAGATTCTATCATAATCCCCCTCCCAAATGTACCCCCTCCCAAAACACTTAAGGATTTTAGACCTATCTCCACTCTCTGTCCCCTTGCTAATGCATTAAAAAATTCTGTACAAACAAATAGTCAAACACATAAATAGCTTTGGACTACTATCTGACAGACAGAATGATTTCAAAAATACCTTTAGTACCACAACAGCCTTAGTGTCTGCATCTGACTCCATCTACTGAAAAATCAGTGATGAGCTTGTTGCTAGGATATTTGCAGACATGAACAGCCGTATTCAAAGCTGTAAACCACAACATACTGCTTATGAAGCTGAAAATTTTAACTTGGGAGATAATACCATAACGTGATTCCAAAGTTACTTCGGGAATAAAACATTCCATACTAACAATTCTTTAAAATCATGTCACCATCCGAACAGGCCTCCACAAAACTGACTTATATATAGATTAGCAGAGTACCTACACACTACCTGAACTCATTGGATCCAAACACAGTGATAGTTCTAAACCATGAGGAGAAGTCGTTTGAGTTGATATCTTTGCTTAAATTTAGCAGAATCATTTCTAAATAAAGTGGAAATGGATATCAGACTAGTAGTAGAAAAGAATCCAACAGCAAATGAAAATGATAAAAACAAAAGAAAGAATATAAAGAAAAAGGACTAGCAGAGAAGGAAAGAAAGTGGAAAGTCCACAGATATAGTAGCAAGTACAAGATTTTTTTGGAACAATGTCCTGTTTGAACAAGATTTGATGCAGGTAGGTATGGTTAAACAGGAGGTGAAGAGAAACCAAAAGATGAAAGGCTAATGATGGCAATCTAAAACAGTGGGCTAAGTGCAAGCTGATTTACAAAATTCACTGAAAAAGTGGGGGAAACAGACAAATGCAGGTTTTGTAAAACAGGACTAGAAGCAGTTACATATGTCATTGTGTGTGAAACACTCATGGCTGAGGGCGAAAGGTACAATAATGAGGCCAAGGCTGTTGCACTGAGAAATACTGGAAACATGAACCACAAAACATTAACAACAAAAATGAATTTTCTATCACATGGAATTACTTAACAAAAGTCCAAAAAATAGACACAAAAAAAAACAGATGCAGTAGTCCAAGAAAAAAGACAAAACTAGTACTGAACACTGAAATTGCCACACCCTGCTATCATAGCTTATGTAATGAGAAACACAAAATTTTAAAATACCAGGATGTGCAAGCAGAAACAAGAGTAATGAACAAAAAGGTACCCAGACTGTTGCAATAGTAGTGCGAGTAACAAGATTAGTATAAAATACAATATCAACATTGTGACGATTGGGGAGAGATGGGCGAATGCTGCCAGCCTAGTCAAATAGAATTTGATATATATTTCTATCAACTGTATAAATAAATGTAAAATACAGGCGTGTATTCTTGATAATAAATGTAAAATACAGGCACGTTTCTTGAGTGTAAAGAATACTGTGAAATGTGGAACTGCAAAATATGTGACAACATTGCACTCTACTGGCCCAGTGAAGCCTGTTGTACCCTTTCATGTTAGAATTAGGCCCTAGGGCGGCTGGATGAAGATTTCATGCCCATTGTTTTAAGGCTAAAGTTTATGACTAGAATTTAGATGTGGAAGGTGCTTTATTGCTCTGGTTTCTGCTAGCATATACATATGAAATGTCTTCTATTGTTGTAAGTTTCTGTGCAGGTGTTAGATTGCTAAATAATGCAGTTTGTTTGCCTGGGAAAAACTAAGTGTCAAAAATGATGTAATTGGGGGAGGGATCCAGCAAACATGTTTGTTAGTAATGTTTAAATACTATTTCTCACAAGAGACAAAAAAGCATTTTGATCTTAGATATCCAACTTACCAGCACTCTGCCTTATGCTCACATGTAAGTTTTAGCACTGTGATTTCTGGTAGGAATAGTTAAAGCTATTAAATATTAATTAGGTATTTTTCTTTGAAGTCAGACCTGTCCTACTGTATTATTTTAAGTTTCTGTGTGATATCTGAACTCTTAGATATCTCGGTGGTGTAGTAGTTTTGTCTTGTGTTTTAATAATTTATTTTTAAATATTTTTAAAACCTTCTACCTGTGGCTGCTTTGTGTAGAGATAAGCTCTAGAGTACATTGCATATTTATAGAGGTTATTGTAATAGGCCACTCTAAAGTAAGCCTTGACTGTTAGCCATACTACCATTGGATCTTAATATTGCACAGTAATAATTGGACACCCTTTTAAGGGCCTTTTAGTAGCCAATATCATTAACTGGGTGGTGGCAGTAATTACTACCATATAGACTTAGTAAAGGGGCACAGTTGGAGAATCTGTGTCAGCCTTTCCCAGGAATGTCTGTGAAGGTATATAAATACTTACCTCAAAGTGTGTGTGTGTTGTGTCAGCTACTTGGCAGGGACACGAAGCACTGGTTGGACAGAGAGGGTACTGGAGGTTTTAGCTTGCCCAGTTAGGCTGAGACCTGGACCCTATAGCTGTGCCAGTGGAGAGTCTTATTGGGGACCTGGTGAGCAAGGGAGCAACCAGCCCCAGACTGACTGTGATCTCTGTGTGCACTTAAGAGAAATTGTACTTTACTGTGTGTATTAGTTATCCTTTCCTCTTCTGTGAGACGATCTCCCTGGTGTTAGTGGTGAGGATTGAGGCTCTGTGATTGCTGGGCCAGGGCACGGTCGTCTCATAAAAAGGAGGCAATTCTGGGCATTTTGTGGGTGCTTTGAAGAGCACTCTTGGCTAACATTAAAGAACGAAGCAACACTTAGATGAGGCTCAGTTACTAACAGGCTAGGAAGAGATGAGCTAAAAATGATATTGCACAACCAATCCACAGGAAAGTCCCCAGGAATAGATGGTATTCCTGTAGAAATTTGGAAGCTAGGAGGAAAAAACTGAAAAAAGATCTGGAAGGTTTTAACAGTATTTTAAGAGGAGGATAAGCACAGACATCCTGGAAGAAAGTGGTGGTGGCTGTAATACCTAAATAGATAACGACCCAATAGATCCAGCTTCATGGTTTAGGTGCATTTCAATCCTAAACCATGATTATAAAGTGTTTATATCTATCATGGCTAAAAGAATGGCAAAGGTATTGCCAAAATTAATAGCTATGGTCAATGTGGTTTTGTGGAGGGGAGGCAA
Organism: Protopterus annectens; assembly: GCF_019279795.1. Lineage (NCBI taxonomy): Eukaryota > Metazoa > Chordata > Ceratodontiformes > Protopteridae > Protopterus > Protopterus annectens. The sequence goes on along the minus strand of NC_056729.1, from coordinate 444,392,641 downwards.
ACATTTGACAACATTAACAGAACATTTACAGTTGATATAAAAAGTTCACACATCCCTGTTAAAACACCAGGTTTTTGTGATATAAAAAAATGAGACCACAATAAATAATTTCAAAACTTTTCCCCCCTTTAATGTGACCTATAACCTGTACAATTCAAATGAAAATAAACAAATCTTTTAGGGGGAAAATATAAAAAAATAAAAAAACATACAATAAGCTGGTTGCATAAATGTGCACACCCTTAAACTATTACTTTGTTGAAGCAGCTTTTGATTTAATTATAGCATTCAGTCTTCTTGGGTACACACCTGCCATCAATTAAACAGACTCTGATTAACCCAAAATAAAGTACAGCTGTCCTAGTAGGATTTTCCTGACATTTACTCAGTTGTCTCCTACAGCAAAAGCCATGGTTCGCAGAGAGCTTACAAAGCACCAAAGGGATCTCATTGCTGAAAGGTATCAGTCAGGAGAAGGGTACAAAAAAATTTCCACAGCATTGGATATACCATGGAACACAGTGAAGACAGTCATACAAAAGTGGAGAAAATATGGGACAAGAGTGATACTGCAAAGAACTGGACATCCCTCCAAAACTGATGAAGAGACAAGACAAAAACTGGTCAGGGAGGCTGCCAAGAGACCTACAGCAACACGGAAGAAGCTTCAGGAATTTCTGGCAAGTACTGGTTGTGTACTACGTGACAACAATCTTCTGTATTGTTCATATGTCTGGTCTACGGGGTAGGGTTACAAGACGGAAGCCTTTTCTTACAGAAAAACATCCAGGCCCGACTAAAATTTGCAAAACAATATATTAAGTCTCCCAAAAGCATGTGTGAAAATGTGTTATTGTCTGATGAGACCAAGGTTGAACTTTTTGGCCAGAATTCCAAAAGGTATGTTTGGCGCAAAAACACTTGCATCACCAAAAGAACACCACCCCCATGGTGAAGCATGGTGGTGGCAGTATCATGCTTTGGGGTTGCTTTTCTTCAGCTGGAAGTGGGGCTTTAGTCAAGGTGGAGGGAATTATGAACAGTTCCAATTACCAGTCACTTTTGGTCCAAAACCTTCAGGCATCTGCTAGAAAGCTGCAGATGAAGAGGAATTTCACCTTTCAACATGACAATGACCCCCAAGCATACATCCAAATCAACAAAAGAATGGCTTCACCAGAAAAAAATAAAAGTTTTGGAATGGCCCAGCCAGAGCCCAGACCTAAATCTGTTGGGTGACCTGAAGAGGGCTGTGCACAAGAGATGCCCTCGCAATCTGACAGATTTGGAGTGCTTTTGCAAGGAAGAGTGGGCAAATATTGCCAAGTCAAGATGTGCCCTGCTGATAGACTCTTACCCAAGAAGACTGAATGCTTGCTTCAACAAAGTATTATTTTAAAGGTGTGCACACTTCTGCAACCAGCTTATTGTACGTTTTTTATTTTTTATATACTGTCCCCTAACAGATTTGTTTGTTATTCAATTGAACTGCACATGTTATAAGTCACATTAAAGGTGGGAACATTTTTGAAATGATTTATTGCGGTCTCATTGTTTTATATCGTATTAACCTGGCATTTTAACAGGGGTGTGTAAATTTTTTATATCCACTGTATGATCCAGTGGGAAGCAGAATGTAGGAAAATATTAATGTTGTTGGCGGGTTTTGATGCAGAGAAAGCATTCAACATAGGAAGCCGGGAGTTTATGAGCAGGGCAATGGAAACATTTATATTCCCTGATAAAATTATAAGGTTGATTAGGAGGCTATATGAGGGATTGGAGGTAAAAGTTAAAGTGGATGGCTTCCTCTCTGATACTTTCTGTTGGGCAGAGGAACCAGGCAGGGGTGCCCTCTTTCCCCTTTGTTATTTATATTATATCCAGAACCTCTGGAAAAGGAAATAATGGGCCCAGAAATTCAAGGATATAACTGGTGTGGTAGTCAAAAAAGCTAGCGCTATTTACAGAGGATATTATTTAATACCTGCTAAAACCAGAAAAGGACATTTCACTGTTGTGGAACATTTTGAGGCTGATTCATATCTTTTCAGGATACAAAATTAATGACTCTGAAATAAAGGCAACAGCTGTAAACCATGTCCCCACACATGAACTGGTTCAGAAATATCCATACTTACAGGGAACATGATAAAATGAAGTACTTAGGAGAATGGATTAAAAATTATTCTGGTTTGGCAGCTAAAGATATGTGGGAAGAGACTAAACAAAAGGTAATACAAAAACTGAGAAATTGGAAGCTCTGTTATATGGATATGGATAGCAAGATACAAGCAGATGAAATGTTTTTAGTCTTTAGTTTTATACACAGGTCAGGTATATTTTTATCAACTAGAGGAGAAGTTGTGGATAGTAATTAATAAAGAGCTGAAGGATTTTATCCAGAAGTGGAATATGGCAAGAGTCAAGTGGGATAAGCTGATTCTTCCACTACAACAAGGTGTTCTGAAGGGGTATTTCAGAGCTAACCAGTTAAGGTTCCTATACATTGCAGAAGCAGAAAGCTATAATTCAAAGTGGAAAGGGATAATGATGAAATGGAGGGGGGGGGGTTCATGCAACAAGGAGAGACTGGGATTTTGGATGCAGATTCTTAAGGAGAATAACAAAACCATACATAATATTACATTCATAAAGTATTCTAAGAATTGAACCAACACAAAAATGGAGAAAAGAGATTCTGCCGATAGAGATAACTGCAATTACGGATACAGACAATAAGCAAGAAGAGGCGGGAATTTACTGGAGAAAACTGGCAAAAGAACTAAGAAATTGGGAGCAGATAATTAGAGAGGGAAAGGTAATTGAATGTGAAGAGGCCAAAAATTTATTTGGACTGCAGGCTAGAGACTAACTTCCAGCACTGATAGAGTTTATAGTAGAAACTAGAACAGAAGATGCTGTTAAAAAGGAATAATTAGTAGAGCATATAAAATACTGCATGCTAACTGTAAGAATCAGAGGAGGTTAGAAAGGATTGGGAAGAGACCGGATAAGCAATTCACAAAGAAACAATGGGGATATATGTATGTCTCCCAAATATGCAAGTCTAGAAGATTTTGGATCTTTGCTTGCAACTGTTTACACTGGTATATTTATACCCCAAGTAGACTCCAAAGAATTTTTGCTCAGGTAGACAGCAAATGTTGGCAGTGTGATGGGGAAGAAAGAGATAATTGGGAACATATTTTCTGAGAGTGTAATTAGTTGGCAGACTTTAAAGATTCACTGCAGATGTCTCTGTCAGAGAAAATGGTTGAACAAATTTGCATAATTATGGAAATAATTTCTGAGCTATGACACAGAATCGGAAGTGCCTTAACATAGTAAGGCCCTGCTGAATCTAATTATGTTGGCTGCCAAAAAAGCGATTACTAAAAAATGGAAATCAAAGTCTAAACCAACTGTACTAGAAGTAGTGAATATAGTAACAGAGATAAAACAACTGGAACCGGGACCTTTAAAAAATGGGAGGAGAAAATTATATAGAAAAAAATGGGAATTGTGGGAACAATACATGCACAGGAGGAATGAGGTTTAAAAGAAGCCAGGACTCAAAAGAGCTATTTAATGTTTGACTCATAATGACCGGACAGATTATAAGTGATGTATAATGTTTGCAATTAAAATTATGTCAAGATGGTTCGTGATACATGTTTGCAACTAAATGCATGCCAGCATGGTTTGTTTTCATTTATATAAATGTATTACCTATATCAAACTTTATAATTTAATAAATATTTTCTTATTAAAAAAAAAGACTGAAGCAACACTAATTTCATGAACATTAAGCATACTCTCACATGGGAATAGGGTCCATTCCCATCATAGTATTAGAAACCAAAAACAGTTGAAGAAATTAAACTAAGAGTATCCCAAGGGTTAACTCTGGAACCCACACTGTTCTTATTTATTAATGATCACACTGAAAACACACCATCACTAGATGTTATACTATATACAGATAATATCCTCTTATTAAAAGCCAATAAATGTCCATCTGGACTACAAAGTAATGTATGAAAATCCTTTTCTGAGCTTTGCAAATGATATGAATTTAATCTTCTTCTAATTAACCACCAGAAAACAAATATTATGCTGTTTTCATTCCCTCATAAAATCCCATACCTACCTCATACTACCATTACAGATAACTATAACAATGTTATCCCTCATGTTTCAGAATACAAAAGCCTATTATGCACTCTTAAGTGTTGTCATATTTCTTTCAACTCATACCAAGTCTCTACTTAACTCCTTTCTTGACTTAAACTGTGCTATAACATCTCTCATCAACTATCTCCAAAAGCCTGCAATGACCTATAAAAATGTCTTCATTCTTAAAATGGAATGCTGGCTACCTCTTCTAACATTTTACTCAGCCTACAATACCCAAAGACAATAAATAACAGAAAATAAAACCTACAAGACTCTTCCTTCTTGCAGACAGTAGAGCTTCCCACTGTGGTCTCCTAATGATGCTAAAATGTCATGCCAGTCACTGAAAGACAAGCCATCTTCTAGGAACTCTTCTTCAAAAAATATTAAGAGGGGGATATTTCCCATCTATGTGTAGGAGCATCTCATTAGAGACCAGGTATACTAGCTAAGAAATACCCAAAACATTACATGAAGCAGACCTGCTTTTATAACAATTGGTGAATGTGCCTTCTCCAGTCTGGGCCCAGCCTTATGGAACAAACTCCAACATGATAAAAGGGGTTTTGAATCACTTAGTGAGTTCAAAAATGCCCTCTCTGTACATGTGCACAAGAAAGTCGCTTGCAAATGCTTTAGGAATAATGGTATATTACACTGTTTTGCTATTCTCAGTCTCTATTTGCTGTCAATATCTTGACTGTACCACTGTATATATTGTAAATAGTGAAAAGTTCAATGAAAACTCTGGTTAACCTTTCCAATCTTTTGTACAGTTTACTTTTGTACCTGTACGCTCTGCACACAAGAGAAATTACAATGTAATTGTCTTCACATGTTGCATCCGTTTGATTTATGTTTAACAACCTTCTGCATTTCTGCTATTGTACTTTGCATTATTGGCTATAATTGTATAGGATCACTTTGTAAATGTGTATTTTGGGTTGTGAACAAAAAAGGGTCTTTGGACAAGCCCACATACCTGGTTACCAAACAGTAAATAAAAATAAATACATCATGAGCCTACTTAGCACATGGACAGTGTCCTACAACTCGATATGAGTTAGATGATCACTATTGTTATTAAGGATGATTTGGAGTTCAGTAAGTTCAGTATCAGGGGCACAGAGGATTCACTTAGAAGTGTTACTATCTCTAATATGAAGACATCTCCAGTGTCCCTCAGGTCTCAAGGCATGGTAAGCCTGGTAAAGAGAGATTGCTAGCCTTCTGCTGAAACAAAGTCGCAGTTACAACACAGACTTACATGTGCTCTAGCAAAGGAGAAATCCCAAATCAAGCAGCTTGTTAATAATTCTAGCACTGATGAAAAAAAAAATTAATGTGGCCAGAATTTGAATTTGTCAGTAAAGAG